>NC_136508.1:17350402-17385402 GCF_053919585.1 Euprymna scolopes
ACGATCTGTTCTGAAACGATGTTTTTATTGTGATAGACAATTGTACAATACTATTATCATATATTTTTTAAACAAAGAATACTTCTCAGCAAAAAATAGTGGGTGTGTTTTTCTAAAGACACCAAAAATTAACCTAGCATTTTTACGTAATCTTAGAAATATTTAAAATATAAAGTAAAATATATTATATTTTTGGTGTTGATAAACAAAGGAAGATAAAATGAGAGTAAAATAAAAAAAATTAAATCTGGTTAAAAGGTAAGGTTAAGAGGATGTATATTTTAAATATTTGGTTACAAAAATATAAATACCGTAAAAAAAGTCGTACGTATTATCGTCAATGCATTCATTTAGATGGTAAATGTAGTTTATGAATGCTTGAAAATGTTGATATATAAAAAATTTCAAAGGAGGCACCAATAGAATAATATTAACAGTTAAAATCGTTAGTGACATTAAATTTTAAATCAGCTGAAAATTTAAGTTACTAAAGGAGATAATTTTATTCCAATAGAAAAATAAAGGATTTAACTATTCAAAGGGAGAACACAACTTATTAGTTAATAGTTGAATTTTGTATAATAAAGGAATTCTATTGGAAGTGATTAAATAAAAAAAAATGTAAATTTAAAAAAGATTAGTCATAAGATTATTTTATGAATTACGGTGGCTTAAATTCGTCGAACCTAAACCAACATTTATGAATGCATCCGATGTGTATATATATATATATATATATATATATATATATATATATATATATATATATATATATATATATATATATGATAACCCCTCCATTAGATCGATCTGCCCATCTAGCTCTGACTTGGGTGCGGTAAGCAAAAACATCTTAGATAGAATTATCCCCTCTATTAAAGAAAAAAGTTAGCTTCCTCCTTTGGCAAAATGCGAATTCTGTAATTAATTGGTTTGTTTCCCTTAAAAATAAACACCTCCTTAATTTCATAACCTTTGACATCAACAATTATTATCAATCAATTTCACCGATCCTCTTAAATAAGGCTCTAATCTTAGCTAAAAGAAATTCTGACTTAACTCATTTGTAAATTAATTTAATTCTCCTAGCCCAAAAATCCTTTATACAATTTAACAATAAGTTTTGGACTAGAAAAGATTCCCCCAATAATTTTTACATTTTAATGGATATGCTGACACTGTTGAGGTTACAGATTTAGTGGGGATCTTCTTACTGAAAGAACTTAAATACCACTTTAAGCATATCCAGGGGGCCTTTATAGAGACGATGCTCTATTTACAACAAGAGCCAGGCCAAGAGAGTGCAATAATAAAATTTAAAAATTACATAACTTTTTTAATAATGTTGGCCTTTCTATAATTATTTAACCAAATAAAAAAACTTCAGATTTTCTCGACATTTAACTTAATCTTAATACTGAAACTTACAGCCCATATCATAAACTCAACCTTACGCTTTTATACGTCCATAAATATTCTAACCGCCCCAATACAATTTAAAATCTATAGTACAATCCGTCTCTAGAAGAATTTCTACGCTCTCAGCCGATAAAAAAAACCTTTAATAAAAATGCTACTTTCTTCAATAATGCCTAAAGAAATTCAGGATACAATGGAAAGATTCAATATAACCATTATACTCCACCTGTATGTCGTCTTAAATCTGCAATCACACACAATATTACTCGCAAGAAACCAGTTCAAATAACAAGATCCGCTGCTATCAATAGCAATGGCCCCCTCCACAAATATACTCCGAACAAACATGCTAATCGTAATACTTCTAACCTACCCTGTCGTACTAGGAGAAAGAAAAATATTTGGTTTGATCCTCCATTTAGCGTAAATTTTCAAACCAATATACCTAAAGAATTCTTCAATATTGTAGATAACTCTTTCAAATACCCACACATATTTCCCAATCAAACAAAAATGCCACTGCAACTGTATCAACAAACATCGGTGACCACTCAATAATAATTGCATCAATAAAGATGTAATATATTCATGCACAATTACAGAGCTCCCACGCAATTCTCCCATAATAGACAGTAACATTTTGCCACCAAATTATCCTTCCTCTGACCCTCCCTCTGATATAATTATTAATACAACAAACGAATCAAGCATCCACTCTATTTTCAATCATACAACAAGCTATAATAATAATAATAATAATAATAATAATAATAATAATAATAATAATAATAATAACAATAATAACAACAACAACAATAATAATAATAATAATAATAATAATAATAATAATAATAATATTTTTCATAGCAGCCATCCTAACACTGACAACACTAATTATCCCCTCCAAACCAATCCTGCTACAATCATTGTCCTACCCTCTGTTCATCAAAATGAACAAAATTTAAATTCTCTTCCCAGTATAAATCAACAAATTAATATTAATTCTCGATCCCGAGCTATTAATAAAACATATACATATATTGATGCTACTTCAACTTTATTAAAGAAAAGAATTTCAAACCACACTTCTTCTTTCAATAACAAAAATTCAAATACTAACCAGGGAACTTCTCTAACTACACTGGTTAAAAAGCTTAATTCTGCCAATATCAACTTTTCAATTAAATGGACCATCCTAAAAAAAAGTAAAGTCTTATACTCCAGGATCTAAGTCTTGTCACCTCTGTACATCTGAAGCAATAACAATTATCACCTCCCTTTAAAGCAGTAATACAATAAAATCTAAAAACGAACTGATCTCCTATTGCAAACATATGTCCAAATTTAAATATGGTAAATTTGAAATAACATAACTATTAAGTTAACCCTTTAAATATATATATTTTCCCATATTTTTTACTATTTTACATTCTAAGTTTTTATATTTTTAATTTTATTTGTTTTTCTTTATTTCGTTGGCCGGTTTCAGATCTGCTGTCTCCGTTTTATGGTATAAGTATACCTTTTAATGAAATATACACATCAACCTACTCATTTTTATTATATGTATTTGTTTACTTATATTTTACTATATGCATTTACATACACATTTATTTGCCTTATTTCGGAGTTTGTAGATACCGGCCATTCCCCCCCTAGAATTGTATGTAAGTATGTATGTATGTGTGTATGTATTTGTTTAAGTTGTATATGTGTTTGTATATGTGTATATATTCATGCATGCGTGTGTGTATGTTCGTATATATATATGTATGTATATATATATATATATATATATATATATGTGTGTGTGTGTGTTATTGTATATGTATACATATATGTACATATATGTATATGTGTGTATGTATGTACATGTATGTGTGCATTTGGGTGTCTGTATGTATGTATATGTATGTGTATGTGTGTATGTATATGTATGTGTGTATATATGTATATATAGGTTTTAAAAAAAAATTAAACTTTTAATCTTTAATTTTCAATTTTTTATTTATTTATTTTCATTTTTTTAATATAATAGACGCTCCATTTCACAAACTTAGCCATTTAATTGTTTCTCTGACTCGTGGTTCTTAATTTAATTCTGCCACGTTCACGTTCACATTTAAGTGTACCTAATTATTAACACTAACTTTCGCGCTTTTTGTCTGGGTCAGTTTGACCTTGCTTTTCAAATTTAAACTTTCGCCGTTTTTCCGTTTGTTTTGTTTTTCTTTTGGGTTTTTTAACATTAATTTACTTGATTCCTCCGGCCTTGGCAGACGTGTTTTAAATATTCTATCCATTGCATTTTCCGTGCACATTTGAACTTTTCTTTTAATGATTTGGAACTCATTCCATTTGTGATTTTTTCCAATGAATTCTGCCTTTTGGATAATTTTGGACCATTTGGAACTTACCTGTTGGATTGGAAATTTTTAATTCGACCGTGTTTGGATTGTACCATCTTTGATTTTTTACCCTCACCGGGCTATCCATTCATGTGAAATATTTTTATCATTTTTCTTTACCTCCCCTTACCTCCCCCTTTTTTAACCAACTAAGATCTGTGACTTACTTGTAGTTTCATTAAATACTTTTACCTGTAAAATCCGATCCCGCATTTTGCTAATTCCTGCCCCCTGATGAGAAGGAGAGTATTCCTTCGAAACTCCGCGGATTAAGGAGTATCCACTTATATTGAGCTTTCTTTTTAAAATTAAATATGTGTTTAACTCTTTTTCAAGATGTCTTTTAACATGTTTTATTAATCATTTGTTCATACTATAAGCTCTATTTCCTTTTCGGTTGTATTGAGCGTTTACATCTTGTTGAGATTACTTTACTTGTAAATATTAACTCGTTAATATTTATAATATATTTTCAGTTTACCATTTTGATCTCCTTTGTAAACTTATTGTAATTTTTATTTCTCTCTCTCTCTCGCTCTCTCTCTCGCTCTCTCTCTCTCTCTCTCTCTATATATATATATATATATATATATATATATATATAAATATATATATATGAAAAAAGGAAAGAAAAAAAGGGAAAATTAAAGAGAAAAATAAGTAAATAATATTTAAATTAAAATTAAAAAGTTAAAAATGAAAAAAATTAAAAACAGCGGTTTTCCTCTGCTTGAATATGCCAAGTCATTTTTTTTTAAATCCTATTTATTGCTTTGCTGGTGGCGCCAGGGGTGGCAGTCCCGCTTTAGCCACCGAAATTGTGTCATCACCTCTGGTTAGCGGCTGATGACGGCAAAGTAAAAGCACATGTAGTCAAATGTTGTATGTAGAATTTGAACACTAAGACTCTCTGGAAAGAAAAATGACCCTTTGGAAAGACGAAGCGACCCTTTGGAAAGACGAAGTGACTTTTTGGAAAGACGAAGTGACATCTTGGAAAGACAAGATATTCCTTATAAACCATGAGAAGTAAAGCAAACGGAAACTGCCCTCAGGGTGACTGTAGCGGGGAGGGAGAATATATCACTCATCACCTGATTCTAATGGCAACGACTTGGAATTGTACCCGGCTACAACATGTGACTGCATAAGAACCTTTAAGACTTTGCGCGGTTTGAAAATCCATAAGGCACGTAACCGTGAATATATATCGACTGATGGGACTACGAATCAGGACTACACCCACAGTGTTCAGGATTCCATTGTTGAACATCAGCCCCCAGGAGACATTCCCAGCAAACCAAAAATTCAATGGCCTAAAGGTGACCAGAAGGCTGTTTGGTCAAATCTTGATGAAGAACTCTCGTTTTTACTATCGGTTCACCTTAAAAGTACCATTGAAAGGCAAATGGGCATTTTTTGCAAGATCACATATGACGTTTGTTAGGATAAATTTGGCATAGTATCCGGCGGAGGAAAAAACGCGGAAAAAACAACAAACAGACGACAAATGAAAAAAGGAAAATTAAGATCCGAGCAACGGTTATTAAAACGACGTCTCAAAGAATCTCATTTGTAAGAAAAAGAGGGAATATTAATTCACTTAAATGAAATTAAACAAGAAATTCTAAAAATATCAAGAGCAGAAAACGAACGGAAGAAACGAAAGAAAAGACGCCAGGCCCGGAAATCATTTTATACGAATCCATATGGATTCGCTAAGAAACTTTTCGTTGAATCAAAAAGTGGTCAACTCGATGTATCACAGATATTGTGCCGACAGTAAATGAAGTTCCTGTGAAGAGTCTAGGACGCCTTTACGAAATTCCACTAACAGACAAACATCGGGGTATGGAAATGCAAAACATGCCCCTGAAGGGACTTGTGGCAATAAATAAAACTTTTTTGCCGGGAAAGATGAAAGCTTGGTGCTATCAATATGGATTAGTACCCCGTCTTTCGTGGCCCATACAAATTTATTAAATAGCACTATCTCGTATTGAACAGATTGAACAACACGCAAATAAATATCTACGTAAATGGCTTGGAGTCCCCCCTGTTTTTCTAAAATAGGGTTATACACGAATTTTGGCAGCCTGCAACTTCCTTTGTCCTCATTAGTAGAAGAATTCAAAGTTGGAAAGGTGCGTCTTCAAATGATGATGGATGACTCAAATGATGAATTTGTCCGCGAAGCACATCCAACTGTAAAAGCTGGTGCCAACTGGTCAGTTAGAGAAACAATCGAAGAAGCAGAATCCAGCCTTCGAACTAAGGAAATAATGGGTCTTGTTCAGGTTGACAGGGCTGGTTTAGGATCCACAAATTATGAGCGATTTTCCAAAATGGGCATTAAAGATAAGAGAAAAATGGTGACCGAGGAAATAAAAATGTTTGAGGAGGAAAAAAGAAAAGCTTCTGCTGTTACTATAGCCAAGTAATGTGCGTGGACAATATGGAATGATATTGAGCCACCTTGATCGAAATGGAACACTGGCGATATCATACCTTTGAGGTTTACATATGACCTACTGCCATGCGCATCGAATCTAAAACAATGGGGATATATAGATTCTGATCTATGTACTATATGTCAAAAAGAGCGCGATACCTTGCGTCACGTCTTGTCCGCATCCTCAAAATCCCTCCCAATGTTTACATGGCGACACAACCAGGTTCTAGAAGTGCTGGTTGAGATAATATCATCCCAGTGTATATTAGCTAACAAACAGCCTGTAACAACTAGTGAACCCAGGGTTAAATTTTGCCAAGAAGGTAAATGTCCATCAAAGAGGAAAATAAATTGAATCGCAATATGAAGTTATTGAATGGGGCAAATGATTGGACAGTTTCAGCAGATCTGCAGACATCTTTGAAATTTCCAGTGCACATCATCCAAACAGAAAAGCGGCCTGATATTTTGCTCTGGTCTGACTCTAAATAGAGTATATTTTTAATCGAGCTAACTGTCGCTTGGGAAGAAAATTTCTCAGAGGGTCATGAACGAAAGAAAGATCGGTATGAATGCGTGCGTGCCGAGTGCATAGATAAGGGACGGATGTGCAATGTCATGCCTATCGAGGTTGGATGTCGAGGATTTTTAGGATACTCCACCATTTCGCTTCTTTCGAAAATAGGCGTCACTGGAATGGATTTAAAAAAAACAAAAATGTCGCCTGCAAACAATTGTTAGAAAAGCGCCATGCTGGATCTGGCGCAATTCGAAGACATTTGCAAAGAGAGCATAATATTGTCCATTTCTTCCGTTCTCGGACTGCTCTGAGAAAAAAAGACAAAAATGGAAAAAGAAAAAGAGAGAGGGAGGAAACGAAAGGGGGAGAAGAAGGAAAGAAAAAGAAGAAAGGGGGAAGGAAGGAAAAAGGAAAGAACAAAAAGGGAAAATTAAAGAGAAAAATAAATAAATAAAATTTAAATTAAAATTAAAAAGTTAAAAATGAAAAAAGTTAAAAACAGCGTTTTTCCTCTGCTTGAATGTGCCAGGTAATTTAAAAAAAAAAAATTATCCTATTCATTGCTTTGCCAAGCAGCAATAGCTGCTGGTGGCGCCAGGGGTAGCAGTCCCGCTTTAGCCACCGAAACTGTGTCATCACCTCTGGTTAGCGGCTGGTGAGGGCAAAGTAAAAGCACATGTGGGCACATGTTGTATGTAGAATATAAATATAAATATATATATATATATATATATATATATATATATATATATATATATATATATATATATATATATATTGTATAAAATGGCACCAAAATTATGTTATTAAGCTAATTTAAACTCAATCGATTTTTATCAGTGTGCTGTAGAAGAAAATGACTGCACCGCAACTGCTGAGGGCCATTTTATACCAAACTAGCTGCTATAAAAATCCGAAACAGATTTCGTAGATATTCTTCACCTGATGATGTTATTTTCCCTAGCATGTGAAACATATTTGTATAAGTGTTGTAACCAGTTTTCATATTCAACATATTCACATGTCTAAACATTTATCACTCTTTGGTTGACACATTTTTGTTTTGTTTAACCAATACTACCAATAATATATATATATATATATATATATATATATATATATATATATATATATATATATATATATATATATATACGTATTCAGCTACACACACAACGATTAGATTGCTCTATTTATAGATTGCATCCGCTATTCATATTCGTGCTTTCATCTACATATTCATGTTTGCTATACTCTTTTCCTATTTATTGCAGCAATAGTTATTGAAATAGTTTCTTTGAAAAACATCACATCTTCTGCACGCACTACTCTTCTCTTCATTTAGATTTCTTAAATTATTTTCTGTTTGTATATTTACTGGTGTTTATTTTTCCTTCCCGCTTCTTTCTAGCTTTCTTCTCCGTTTTTTTTTTATAATCCCAATAGCCAACTCCACATTGTTAGAGCGTCTTTACAATCCTGACGTCATCTACAATTACATCTTTTTATATGTCCGTCCGCCTAGCATATCAGTGAAAGTTAAATATAACCTTACTAACTCCCCGGGAGCAGTGCAGGGATGGAACAATTCACCGCTGCCTTGTACTCTGAGAATATGCTCAATGGTGTGACAATCTACGAGTAATTCGATTCCTATTTCTGACATATTCTTTTATTATGGCGATCCGGTGTTATCATCGCCAATCCCATCAATTGTATGATATTATAAGAGAGAATATATGCATTGACAGAATGAATTCATTCTTAGAGAAAGAATCTCATTTTAGTAGTATTTCCCACATACAGTCGACCAAAACGTGCTACAACTGAATAGGTTTAATGCAAGATATAATACATATTAAATATATAAGCGTTCTTTCTTTGTATACATACAACAAAAAGACACACACACTCACACACACGTACACACGCATATATATATATATATATATATATATATATATATGTGTGTGTGTGTGTGTGTGTGTGTGGGTGTGGGTGTGTGTGTGTGTGTGTGTGTGTGTGTGTGTGTGTGTGTGTGTGTGTGTCCAGACGATTAATCGAAATCGGAATGGAGAATCGAAAAAAGTGGTACATTTCGGAGTATCGGAAAAATTTGGATCCATTTTCCGATACCAAAACGATTCCTTTAATTACCTTTTTTTAATTGCTTTAGTTTAAAAGAAAATATTCTGCAACTGGTAGTAATTATATTATAATACGCATTTATTTATTTTAAACTACCAATCAAACGAAAATCTACAATCGCAAGTGTATTTTACCGTTTGAGATAATATATGCAAATTTTACACATGTTGTTGACAGTAATTGGAAAAAATAACACAGAAAATATTTTTGGTTTATTCATAAATGATCGGAATCGGTAATCGTATCGAAATCAGAAATTTAGTAAGGAATCGGTAATTATATCGGAATAGATAAAAGTGTTGGAATCGTTTCATCACTATATATATATATATATATATATATATATATATATATATATATATATATATATATATATACAGATCACACCTACCAAGATGTGGAAGCGACTGAAGGATAAGGATTATTAGATATACATTAGTCAAGGTGATTGTAGCGTAGTAATATTCGGCAGTGGAAATTTTGAAAATTTGATAACTTAGAGAGACGCTTCACTAAGAATTTGTTATGTTGGACTTGAAGGCAATCTAATTTTAGTCAGGCGTGCACTTTTATAAAAGAAGCTTTGTTAATGGAATCCACATTAATGTTTACGCACAGATAGCGTTTGTAGGAAATTATTGATAGGTGTATTTGTAAGACGGGTGTTTTCCTGAAAGTTTGGCGAGGATGGCATAGATTGAAGCTCTACTGAACTATAGAAAATAACAATAAAGTATAGAGAGAGAGAGAGAGAGAGAGAGAGAGAGAGAGAGAGAGAGAGAGAGAGTCGCAACGTCTCTTCTATTGAAAAGGGATTGCCGGGGAGAGAAAAGGGCATTCCTTACTAAGTTACGAATTCTACTTTTAACTCTGTCAAGGCATGATAAGATATTTCGATTAGCTCCTGCTCAGATGTGGCAAAATCACTCAATCGTTGGCCGTACTTGACTTTTGTATAGATAGAGAATTGCATCAGGAATGAGATATTTACTGGGCACTAGAATGGGCACACCAATTTTTCCACGACCTTGGAAATTTCAGGTCAGAAGTAAAGGTCCAGCCCGGAAGCTTGTCAAAACATAGAACGCCCCCAGGACGAAAGGCATTGCATTTATGCCAACCGATGCTAGATTACCATCAGAGGTTAGACGGTGTCGAGACAGAAGCTTGGTTTTTGACGCATTAAAGGTAACCAGCCACATCTTTCCCCATTGTACTACGTGTTCAAGATTAGAGGAGATAATTCAATCATTTACGATCTTTTATGCGCTAGAATAGATTGTAGTGTCGTCAGCATAAATGTCTCCGAATAATGTAAGGATGTGATTTGGAAGATCATTAATGTATATCTGGAAGAGCGTTGAGCTCAGGATGGTCCGCTGAGGGACTCCAGCATAAATATTATAGGCTTCTTATTTCTGGCCCTCAACCACTACTCGTATAAATCTATCTATGCTTTAATGATTGAGAAAACATTTTCAGCTATACCATAGCTGGAGATCTTGTGAAGTAGACCTTATGCCAGACCTCATCAAATGCCTTTGATAAGTCATGAGCGATTGCCCTTATTAGGAATACTTCGTCGAAAGAATTATTAATCCTATGAGATATTACTGTAATAATGTTTGCTGTAGATCAAGCAGAACGGCAAACATATTTCACGTTACTAAGGCGCTTGTTTTTTGCTATGATGGTTGATTACTTCTCTATTTAACACAGATTCCAGCAGTTATGAAGCATAGGAGTCTTATTGGTTTGCACTGGAGGAAGATGAAGAGACACCTTAATTCTTAAATTCAAGGCATACGGATGAGATTTTCAATTATGTTGTGCAACATTTTTCCTAAAGACAACGCCTTAATAACTGAGTATGTAGGTGCGTTAATTCTCGTTGTTGCTTTTGTAGCACTATAATTGGAATGCCGTGCGAGCCAGTTGTTTTACTGGAATCAAGGTTTTTGATTAGCTTGGAAACATAACATATAGATATGTGTATGTCACATCGTGTTTTCAGATACACGACGAAATACTGGGGGTTGGCAACCTGGATATTAAAGGGTAGAATTAGCTGCAAAAATCTTTCAAAAGTTTTGTCTTTGTCTTATGCTGACGAGATATCCAAAGGTCCATTGATGATAGCTGGGATCGAGCCAACACTTCTGTTTAGAATTCTGTTTTCTAATTGCCAAAACTGTTAGGACCCTAGCCGCTTCTCACCTACTTTCGACTTGATAGACTAAGCATACAAAACGCTCGCATTTTTATTACTTTTTTACAGAGGTTGCTGGCGGACCTGAAGCGGCTTTAGTCTTAGTGCATCTATTACGTTCGAAGTAATGGAAAATGGGATTTCTGTAGGCAGTAGTAGATTCGGGAGAAAACCCTACTGTCTCTTAGTTTTTTGGGAACATTTTGGAGGGTATGGAAGCGTCATTACCTACAATTATCCATTCCGTCAGGTCTGATACTATAGAGGAATCATCGTTTTACAACATGGAATGCAGAGATAGGTCTGATACAAATGTGAGGAAGATATCCCAGTCAGCAATGGAGTATCGATATACTGTTTGAAAGAGAGACACAGCTGGGGACCTATTACAGTTAACTTTTATCTTTACTGATACACCATAGTGGAGACAGAATAAAAAATAAACAGGAGCAAGTTGTGAGAAAGATGTCTAAGTGATTCGCATACTGGCCTTAAGTGTCAGGGACACGGGTGGGAGCATGACCAATCTGAGTGAGGTCAGAAGCAATGGACGAATCGTAACAGAAGCTCCCTTCGTCATCTGTCTTGCTCGAGTGGGTTGATCATTCCACATTGTAAACATTCAAGTTTCTAGAGACGTGACTGTTTACTGAGATGGAACAGACAGGACGTTGTCACTTTTCTCAGATATCTTTTTAAAGATAGTTACTCCACTGTTGTAGTGCCGATAAAGTGCATATATGAACGAAGTAGTGTGAACAAGTGCAACCCCGAATGCACATATAGGGTAAACATGGATTTACACTAGAAAGATCCATGCCACAAAGAAAGTCGTCTTTAGGGTAGCCACATACTCCATGCCTATGGCGATCTTGGGGACCAGATTGAGAGGTTAAGTTGGAGTATTATTAAACCACGAACTCGTCTAGGGAAGTAGTTAGTCCAAGCTAGTCTCGCTAAGATATAATAGGCCAGGTTTAGTCTCCTGTAAATGAGTTTCAATCTTTGTAATGCTGGGAAATAGACTCCTGATCTTCGAGAAGGAGGCATGATAGTGGGAGTTTTCGTTGGAAGTTAAAGATCTGAGTTTGATCGGGGATATTTCAGGAAACCTTTGATGATTAAGAGATAGGAATTGGTGGACTAGTTCGACAGATATTCTTAGAGCAGGCCAGAGAGAGAAAGTAAGGGAAAAAAGAAGAACATGTTTTTTGTAGCACATAATAAAGTAAAGCGGTAATAATTACCCACTAAATATGGCACCGATAGGCGCCACAAAAGCTACTGTATGGTCCATAATCTATTCAGCAAATGGCAATACAGCAGCGCCAGTAGTTTGCTCGTGCTGATAAGACAGCCTTCTTAGTGGTAATCCATGTATGTATGTCCATTAATATATATATATATATATATATATATATATATATATATATATATATATATATATATATATATATATATATATATATACAAGATGGGGTAAAAAATTCCAACGAAAGAAAGATGTATATTTAAATAAGGGAGTAGTAACCAACAATGTGTATTTTTTAACATTATTTTATTATTCCGTGTCTTGGTTTTTCATAGAGAATTATGTTTGGATCATTGTAATAATGTTTTTAAGTCATTGAAATCGTTTTCGTACGTTCCAGACGGTCTGATGCGTCCTCGTCAGAAATTATTTTCAAATGTATAAAAATGGCGAAACGACAATCTTCCCTTCTATCATCCCCCTCCCATACCTACACCCCAATGCTCCCCTCTGGGGAACAAAATATTCCCCATACTAGGAAACGATCCTGGGTCTGGCAATACCCACATGGGGAGACAAATAAAAAGACACATTAAAAAATCCCCTATTGTAAACACACCCTCTTTCTAAACAAGCATAATATAAGACTAAAACGAAAAATCACACTACTAAAATCCAGGAATCCGAAAAAAAAATCAAAATAGAATGAAAGCACCCTACCCTTACTTCAGAAGAGCCAGTCCCCCCTCCCCACACATACACATTACAACGACCTCGGACCACACCTGCCTTCCTAAGAAAGCAAATAACCCCAAAATACTATAAAACAATATACACATTCCCAAACCAATAAAAGCAAACACACACACGCGCGCACACACACATACACACACACGAACACACACACACATACCCACACCCTACCCCACCCTAAAGGAAAAGAAAAACACATTAGCAGAAAGAGATAACGACTGACTACAGCGAGGTCACAATCTCCCTTGACAAACCAAATAAAAAAGCAATAAAAAAGCAATAAAAAGTCAGCATACCAATGTATAATAAGCACTTACAAGCCTCCACCCCTTGGAAAAAACTTCACACTAACTACGAAAATCGCGATTTTTAAAAATTTGAAAATAATTTCTGACAAGGACGCATCAGACCGTCTGAAACGTACGAAAACGATTTCAGTGACTTAAAAACATTATTACAATGATCCAAACATAATTCTCTATGAAAAACCAAGACACGGAATAATAAAATAATGTTAAAAAATATACATTGTTGGTGACTACTCCCTTATTTAAATATATATATATATATATATTTATATATATATACGTATATATATATACGTTAATATACATACATATATACATATATATACACACATATATATATATATATATATATACATATATACATTTATAATTATACATATGCATCCATGTGTATGCATATATGTCCATTCACATATGCATATATGTATAAATAGTCATATATACATATATGTATATCCATAAATACATATATCTACACATATATACATATATGCACACATCTATACACACATATATACATATATATATATAAATATGCATATGCAGATATATATATATATAGAGAGAGAGAGATATGTATATATAAATATGCATATGCATATATACATATGCATATATACATATATATATGTATGAATATATATATATATGTATATATATTTATACATATATTAAGTAAAGTGATTTTCAATTTAAAAATTTAAAAAAAAATTAAATTTAAAAGTCAAATTTTAATTAAATTAAAAATCAGTTTCATAAGAAGGAAAAACAACAAAGTCAATTATCTGTACGATCGTTTCGGAAATCCGTGCTTTTTATTTGTGGTATACATGAAGTTATGTAGAACAATTATATATAGTTTTTTTGGTAAGCACGGTCTCCTCATCAGCAAATTTAGGAGGATTTTTATTGAATTTAAAAGACACCATGAATATAAATGTAAATGTGTTATATATTTATATATATATGTGTATATGTACATATATATGTGTAAATATATATGATATTTTTATGCATATATATGGATACATTAATATTTCGATATATATATATATATATATGGATACATATGTATATATGTATGAATAATTTAAATGAGATTAGAATAATAGTCTAAAGAGCTAAGTGTATTTTAATGTAACAGTGAAATTACTAGTTTAATTAAAATACAGGAAATGCTCGTTGTAATTTAGATATATAATAAGCTCGATAGTTTAATGTCCTAGAGCTAATTCAATATTAAGTAAAGTAAAATTCAATTTAAAAATTTAAAAAAATGTTTAAAATTTAAAAATCAAATTTTAATTAAATTAAAAATCAGTTTCATAAGAAGGAACAACAACAAAGTCAATTATCTGTACGATCGTTTCGGAAATCCGTGCTTTTTATTTGTGGTATACATGAAGTTATGTAGAACAATTATATATAGTTTTTTTGGTAAGCACGGTCTCCTCATCAGCAAATGTAGGAGGATTTTTATTGAATTTAAAAGACATATATATATATATATATAAAATATTAATATACAAGAAAGATATGTTACCATACACAATAAAAGTTATTTTTTTAAATTATATTTTCACCCCAAACTAGGCACATTGCCACTTTGGTGTAGGGGGATACTTTCAGGGGCAACAACTACTGGGGCACTATGTTAGGTGTTGGGCAGCAAGATGTCGGTTCACGTTACACATGAACTTCTGCATGTCAGTCAGTTGGGGAAGCAGGGAACTAGAATGGATTTCCAGAATCTTGCAGTTCTGGTGAAGAAACTACGGGAGTAGATAGACCTTTTTCATCTAGGGATCTCTACTGTGTTGAGGTGGGATTTAGCTGCCTATTGGTTTGTCGATAGTGTCTACGTCGTGGGGTCACAAATGTCCGCAGTTCGCCTGAGCATTCACCATTAAAACTCTTGTAGAACAGGCAGAGTGATGCAACGTTTCGTCGATAGGACAGAGGTTGAAGCTTAGATGCTAGTTCAGGGCCTATCATATTGGCGACTCCTCTCTGAACCTTCTCTCGGAGCGAGAGATTAGTAGCAGATGCACCAGCCCGAATGTGACAGCAATACTCCATACATGGGCGAACGGTGGCCTTATAGAGGTAAAGGATACTTTCGCATGTTAGTAGTTTTCTAGCACGGCGGAGAGACCCTACCTTCTTCGCAGCGGCCCTGGCAATGCTTTCAATGTAATTGTTCCAACTCATGTTTCCCGTAAACCTAAGGCCAAAAAGTTTGACAGATATACTCTCAGATAAAGAGTTACTTATCATTGCTAATTGGTGCAGAGAAGGTTTTTTGTAATTATTAAAGGAAACCACTTTAGTCTTGGCAGCATTGAATGTGACCATCCTTTTTGTCCCCATTTCACTACGGATTGGAGGTCCTCCTATAGTGTTTTCGTCATGTCTTTTATATGTGTTCATTTGTTTTCCTGTCATGACTGTTATATAGTGCGGTGTCATCAGCATATGTACCCATCTAAAAGGCAATTTTGTCGGGGAGGTCATTAATAAATATTAGGAACAATAGAGGTGCAAGGATAAATCCCTGAAGCACTCCTGCATTTATATCATATTTTTTAGATGTATGACCGTCGAGGGCAACCTGGATTTTTCTCTTATCTAAGAAGGATGTAATAATGTAAAGTATTCTACCAGTGCTACAGTATGATCAAATTTTCCTGAGGAAACCGTCATGCTATACCCTATCAAAACCTTGGATATATCTGGATCTGCCGTTCTGCCCCCCCCCTTGTCCAGTGAATGATATATACGTTCAGAGATTTCAGTGAGGATGTATGCAGTGGAACGAGCTTGTCAAAATCAGTATTGTTTGTCAGTCAAGAGTTTAGCATCTGTAAGTTGACGGACTAGAGCATGGGTTATGATGATCTGTAATATTTTGGTGAAAAGTGTGAGGAGGCTAATGTGACGATACTTTGATGTGTCAGTTCTTTCACCAGCATTCTTAAATACTGGTACCACAGAAGCAGTTTCCAAACAGCCCGGAAAGCAAGATTCATTAAGGCATTTATTGTAGAGTTTGGAGAGAACTGGAGCTACTTCGGCTGGGCACTTTTTTAATAGTACAGCTCGGATGAGATCGGATCCACATGCTTTTGAAGTGTCAATGTTTTTATGAATACATGCACCTGAGCAAGGGTTATTTTTAGATCGTCTAGCGTGGCGTCTGTCCGCAAAGGAAAGTCAGGTAGGGCGTTGTTGGAAGGGTCCAGTGTGGAGTTTGAGGCAAACCGACTGGCAAGCATATAAGCCTTGTCGGTTGCTGAGCAAACAGCCTCGTAATTGTTGGTTAGTGAGGGAATTGTTGATTGCCCATTATTTACTACAGTGTTGTAGATTTTCCAGAAGTCGCGATTTCCTAATTTTTGTGTTTTGATACGTTTTTAGTAGTTTCAGTAAATTCTCACTTAACAGTCGTTATTTCTTTCTTAACGTTACTTCTAGCATCTATACATTCTGTTTACTTTAACTGAACTTATGTCGGTTAAATCCGCGGTATGCATGCTGCGTTTGAACAATGGCAGTTCCGCAAGTTTAAGTAAACCATTGCGGGGAGTGGGACTTGCTATATAATTCCCGCATGGGAACATGTGCTTCAATTGCTGTTTTTAACCATTCAGTGGGCTCATTTGCGCACTGTTCAGCAGGAAGAGAAAAATATCTCCCTATTAGCCATCGCTGATAATATCTCTGATGGCTTTCCATTCAGCATTTTTATAATATCGTGTTGTTTTGAGCACGGGCTTTTCAGTTTTGAAGATACAGTTTAGGGCGATTTCGGCCATTATCACTGCATGATCAGCGTTCCCGAGTGGGTTGTTTGCATTTGTTATACAATCATCAGAATCTGTGGTCAGAAACAGATCAAGAAGTGATGCATGTTGTTCTTGCTGGTCAGGGGAACGGGTTGGAAACGTAACCATTTGTGATAGGGAGTGAGATATAGCGAAGCTATGTGTTGTGCTGCCCGCTGCATCTGTGTAATAGAGAATCCAACCCAGTTTTTGTGGTGAACATTAAAGTCACCAAAAACATGTACTTATGCGCTGTATGCAGGTACAGTCCTGGGTTGAGAGAGAGAGAGAGAGAGGGAGAGAGAGAGCGCTAGAGAAATAAAAGTAGCTGATGGTATGTTGTATGTTTAGTCTAAAGCACATAAACGCTTGAACGTCCAATTCTAGGCGTGTTTCCCTAGGAAAGTGGAGGGCGTTACAAATGTAGACTCCAAGACCGTGCATATGTATGTCAGAGAACTTATGGCAGAGTAGGACATAGCCATGCATGTTAAAGTAGCTAGAGAGGATGGGGGAGTGTAGAATAGTCTCACTGAGTGCTAAGATATCTGGGGTATTTGTTAGGAGAAATGCTTCAACATCAGTCAATTAGTTCTAAGCCCACGAATGTTCATTGGTTTGTATTTTTAAGCATTTCATATTTTTGTTTAATTCACGAACCGGTTTAAATAAAATCGAAATGGCAGTGACTTTGAAATGGAGAGCCCCGTTTTGAATTTTGAGGAGGGGCACCTGAGCATTCTGTGTTCCGTCAACGTAAGGAATATTTATAAACATATTTTAATGTTTCCGTTGTTTTGTGCTTGAGGAATATTCGATGGTGGCATGTGTAGAGTATATAATTTTTTTAAAGTAACTATCGCCTCAAATTTCGGTTTAATTTCGGTTCGCTGAAAGTATTTCAATACAAAGGAATAAAAACTATTTCAAAACACCCAAAAACATGATCTGAACTTTTATTGATTATGGTAACATTATTTCTTGTATATTTATTTTTCTGGTAGTCGATCGTTGGATATCTACTAAACACTTTTACTAAATAATATCGATGAAATATCGATAAAACAAAGAAACAAAAACAGTCTTGAAAAATAATGAAGCTTTACTTACTTTAGTACAATGAACCGAAACAGCAAACTGGCATATTAAAAAAAGTAAACACGTAATCACTTTAGTTTTTTTAGCAAAGAATAGATATGAATATGAATAGGATGAAAATAGCAACCTTTTCAAGCAGAATAACTTCGTTTCAGTTTTACAGAATTGAACGGTGTACTATTGCGCCGTCGGACTCAGGGTTGTACTATTGTAATGTAAAGAACACGGAGAGAGGGTTGCAATCAACTTAACTCATTCTAGCGCACTGACAAAAAAAGCTTAAACAGATATATAAATAAAAATAAAAAGGTTACTTTTTTAAAGACACGTAATCACGTGAGCAGAATTTGGTCCTTCTTTTAAGACGATTACAAGTAACGTTCTTATTTTTTTTATTTTTCTATTTATCTATTTTCAAAAGTGTGCCACGTGCAAGGGGAGAAGGAAGAAAACGGAGTTATGCAAAATTTGTGTCGAGAATTGTCTAAAGTTCCGACTTCTTTTTTGGCTTTCACTTTAATAAGAACGTGAATTTATGAGGTGAATGTATTCGACACAATATGATTCAACAAAAAATAAATAAATAACTATTTTAACCACAGGTCCTGATTTCAAAAAACGAAAAATTAAAAGGTAAATATCTCTATATATTTTTAAAGCAAATTTATTATGTAAATTCAAAAAAATATATTTTTCTCTACTTATTTCTATCTCTAACCCATATTAATTTTCTTATAAATTTTAAATCCAGACCTTTTATTTCAATTTTTCAGATTCATCTGCCTTACCTTTAATGCTAGGTTTATTTATGGTGTCTTTTAAAGTCAATAAAAATCCTTCAAAATTTGCTGATGAGGAGACCTTGCTTATCAAAAAACTATATATAATTATTGTACACAACTTGATGTATACCACAATAAAAAGCATTGTTTTCCGAAACGATCGTACAGATAATCAATTTTGTTGTTGTTCCTTCTTATGAAACGGATTTTTAATTTAATAAAAATTTGATTTTTAAATTTTAAATTATCAATCACATTACTTAATATATATATATATATATATATATATATATATATATATATATATATATATATATATATATATATATACTAATACGATACCGTGTCTGTTATTTTCTGTGTTAAACATTTACATCTTGGCCGTTTAATTGTTATGTACTTTCATTTCTTGTAATAAATGATTTTACCAAGACTTCGTCAGAAGTTTTTGAGTCGGTTTCGATTACAGCTGATAGCACCGAAAGTATTCATATTTGTTATAAATGATTTTATTAAGAATTCTTCATAATGGTGGTGTCGATTTAGATTATTGCTGATTGCATTAAAACCATCTATTTTTTTTAAATAAATAATTATACCAAGAAATTCGCAAAAATTAGAATATCATACTTAAGCGGATTTTACGACATGGCTACGCCGGCCGTTCTATCTGGCTTGGATGAATACATTTGAAGTGTTAACAAAATAATATCGTTCATTTACACTGAATATATACAGAATGCCAGCAACAATAGAGTATATATGAATCAGTCCCAAGTCGAATTTCCACACGTCTCGCTCATATGTATATGAAAAACAAATACGAGATAGATAATACTAATATTAACGTGTCCCTGTAAAATTTTAATAACCCATGAAAAATATATAGGTTTAAAACAGGCAATACTAAACGTAATAAGACAATAAAACAACGTAATTTAAATGTTCCAAACATTACGGTCTGCCTGTGGATGCCGAATGTGTTCTAATAAAAAACGCTATGGTACAACTGATAATATTTCGATGAATATATATGAAGAAAATTACGGAGATTGGGAAAGGTAAAAGAGAAAATATACAGCAGGAACATTTCGTGATTTTAAACCTATATATATATATATATATATATATATATATATATATATATATATATATATATATATATATATATATATATACACACATAATATACAATATATATATATATGCATACATAATATAATATATATATATATATGTATCTAATTAATTCATTAAATACTTATATATATGCATATATATTTCCTTATTTCATTATATACTTTTGCAAGCAAAATCCGATCCCGCATTTTGCTAAAGCCACCCTCCTATGATTAAGGACTATCCACGTATTTAAGGTTTCTTTTTTGAAATTATATGTGTGTTAACTCTCTTTCATAGTGTTTTCACATGTTTCATTAACTACTTGTTATTATATATATATGTATATATATATACATATATATATTACATATGTAATATATATGCTATATATAATATATATATATTACATATGTTATATATATATATGTTATATATATAATATATATAATATATATATATTCATATATATATATATATAATATCATTATGCTCAGTTATTCATTTTTTATAATATATACATACCATAATCATGTTCATAATATTGTAATTCCAAAATTAAAGCAGTACAAGTCGTTTCCTCTGCACGAATATGACCGTCTGGTTGTAATGTGGCTTATTTCGGCATTGCCTTCGGTGGTTTGGAATATGTCTTTGCCGTCTTGATTTTAAGACCTTTCAATACAACAGAAATACGCTTCGAGCTTGCGTTGCAACTACACGTGCAATTACCTTTACAACAGGTATCGATTATTTTGAATAATGTGTTGCCGACACTATGCTATAGTACATTAATAATCACTAATAGCATTCTACCAGATTATATATCGAATATCCAATAAAAGCGAAACCATTGTGAGGTAAAGTTCATAAAGCATTATATTAGAGCAGGGTGGCTCTTTCATAAGAAACGCACGTGTTACAAACGATAGACTGCGTATTTGAATATATGGAAATTATAGTGTGCCATTCGGAAATAATTGGACATTAAATTGCTAGTTATGCAGAGCTTTGCTAGCCAAAAACACTAGAAAAGAAGTCGATATCTTTGATGTTTTTTTTATGGACAGACTTGGCGTGCAATAATCCAAGATTATTCGGATTCTATTAGTACGCAAATTAAGTATGATCTCCTCGTTCTAAAGGGTTGCTCTTTATTAGGACGATGGGCGTATCGTACTCGTAGCTACAGCAGTGTTAATATTTTATATGAGACAAACATATACAATTCGTATTTCTATTTAAATATAGATAAGGGTTTAACATCTCCGGCAAGAAATATGGATCAATAGTGAGACGTTAATATAGAATGGTCAGCAAATAGAGGCAGTTTCCTCTGTAACTGCACTAATAACTTGATATGCCCTATCAAAGTATTTCATTAATCAGGATTTCAGTTAATTGACGAGATATTAACCTATATTCCAACAAAACTGTGATATCAGGCATGCTAGCCCTCTTTGAAATGATCAGTAAATCTATTTATTTACGTGGGAGAGGATACTTGGTCTCACAACAAGCAATACGCTTGGACAGATTTTCACATAAAATAAACCTGAAATAAGACTTGAGCATAGGTTAATAAAGATGTTTAGATGGATTTTAAAGATACGATATGTTGTCTTTGCGTAAATTTATGTACGCTGGATTGGTTTCTGATGAAAATTAAACGAACAAATTAAGCTAGGAATACACGTGTACATATATTATGCACCGTTTCAATGCATATTAGAAAATCATTTTTCTATACTATTAACCAATATTGCAGACAGTAAAATAAATAACTTAATGTGTTTTTTGTGATGGATAGGTGTCATTTTAAGGTTGATAAACTGCAAAACTAAGGAGTCCATAAACGCTTTTCCAGCGTAATCGTTTTAGTATCAAAGCAATATTAGATGGTATACCACATTAAAAGATTTCTTCCATCCAGTGAATCCGTTGCAGATAAAACAAGTAATACACATCAGATCTTTTCGTCTTCTGGTCGGCGGCTACGTAAGACCTCTCACTTCCTAGATGTAACTAATTTTATTAAATTTGTGTATTACAGCAGCTGTCGAACAAACATTTTCTTTATGATTTTACTAGCACGCTTGATAAAAATGACTTCCAACATGGTGATGTCAGATTATATACAATTAAATAGGTAAATACTTACCAGTCCTTTTCTATAATCTATTCTACGGCCTTCCTTCATACGTTGACTTGCAATAAAGAACGTGAGACAAAATAAAAGCGAACATATTCTCACTTACTGCATTTTTAAAGGCACTTTACACTCTAGAAAGTTAAGTGTGTGTATCGCAGGTGATGACCTACTCACATAAGATGCAGCAGCATCGATAAACCTCTCTCATTGGCTAGTCGATTTCAGTTTTGTCGGATTTTATGAGATGAGGATTGATAATATGTAGGATTTGGATATTTCAGACTACTGGTCGCATCTTTTATAGTGTTATGCTCTATTGAAACATTCGATTTATTACTTCCGTCGAAATAACATCTACCCGAAAAAAAATTTTTCATCAACGGAAAAACGGATCTGTAAACTTTAAGCTACGATTTGATAAACGCTGTAATTAATTTGAACTTAGTTTTAAGTGTTCCCCGTAAGGAGGTTTCAATATTTAATACAGTACTAGAAACCATTATGAAAATTCCACAGGGAGAACAGTCATATGTAATGTGCTGATGTTGGCATTCTGCATATGTTCTATGTAAATTTAAGGCGCCCTGCAGCACTTTTATAAATACTGCAAATGTATTTATCCAAGCCAGCAGGAAAATTTGGCCGGTCGTAAAGTACGCTTAAATACGATTTCTAAATATTTGCAGATCTCGAGTATACTATTATATAGTTAATGTTCTATTGATTTGTTACTATTATAAAGTTTCGATTTCCAAAACCGAAAATGCCCCTATGACTGTGGTGAATTAGCTTTAATCGAAACCAAAGTAAAAATTTACAAATCTCTCTCTCGCTCTGTTTCTCTCTCTCTCCTCTCTCTCTCTCTCTCTCTATATATATATATGTATATATATATGTATATATATGTATATATATATATATATATATATATATATATATATATAACCTAGATTCCTTCTGCTTTATTCGAAACCGAAACCAAGGCTTGAGAAAAAATACTTGATATAATTATTTATGACGATAAATGGAAGAGCATATCAATAAAACGCACCAGGTGTACAGGTTACACAGAAAATAACATAGCATCGCATAATTCAAACACGGTAGGGTTTGAAGACATAAGTGGCAGTTTTACTAATTTAGAACTGATTAAAAGCTTCGCCGCTCACTCATTGTTCAATTAAATTTCAAACAATGTTTATAGTTTATAAATCACCTTCTTAGCTATATTGTGAAATAAAAAAAAGATCCCCTTTCAGTAAGACACGGGCTCTGATGAATTTCTGATGTTTAAAACCGTAAAAAGTATGTAAGGAGGTGATCGACGCTTTTTGTAATGACTTGTTTCCATAGCAACCACGTCGCCTCAGCGACTACTGTTGCTATTAAAGCGAAAAGAGATATAATAAGTGGGAGTGAAAGCATAAATGGGCGATAATTAGGGGGATTTTTTTAAAGCAGACGAGAGCCGTGCATAAAGTTATATGTGTATACAGGGGCTAAAAAATAGGACTGAAATTAAACAAAGCAAAAACGAATTTATTGGAAGTCTGGCAAAACCATTAATTACAAGTGAAAACTACGATTATGAAAAGTAATAGGTTTTAGAATAAACATGTAAAAGTAAAAGACTATATTTAAACTGGAAAATGAAAAGGAAAATATATTCTAGCAAAAAAAAAATATAAAATTATAACTAAAAATATTGCAACATTAATAACATTTTAATTCAATTTAAAATATTATATAATCAATTTTGAATGCTTCAATATTTTAAGTTATAAATTAATTATATTTGTATTATAATATTTTGTCTATTTCTTTTCCAGTTTTAACAATAGGCCTTTACTGTTCCGCGTTTAAGCGTTACGATATTTCTTTTCATGCTCGTATTTTTCTATTATAAATACTATATATATAGATAACTGATACCGCATATAGCTAACTACGTAATCGAGTACGCCCTCGAAGAAAATTTGAGTCTGAATTTTAAAAATCTTAAGCAGATTTTAAGATAACATTTTCACATGTAAAATCACTATTTATTAGTGAGATTTACTATTAGGTATGTATTGTATATTTCAGTATGGCTAAAAGAAACTTAAATTATGGTTGGTTATCTTTCATCTCTGAAATTATAGTGTTTAGATTACAATATTTTTAATTATAATAAAAACTTGGCTTTATATAGATTTCAAAATTATAGGATCATGGAATGCTATGATTAAAGGAAACAAGAAGGGATGCAGGAATGACGAGGCTTGTAAAAGTAAACGCACGTTTTTATTCCTACTCCACTGTTTATTTTACGGGTGTAGAAAACATGGATGTCACTCAGAAAAACCTATTAGCTTTCTCCAACTATAGAATTGACTGCAGATATCGATCTCCAATATGGAGCACATTTAGGATGTCTTAGTTCGGACAAAAAATGTATTGTCTCAGTTAAGAAACATTCTCTTGACACTGATCTCTGTCCGCATATATAAAGTGTGGTATTCAACCAGATACTACAGGTTCCATATAGCGAAAGCGCTCTGATAAAAAAAATGTTTCCTTGAATATACATATTATCTACTATGCAATTTATTACCTGCAACCTTATGTGTTAAGGACCATCTTATATTTACTGAGCACTATTTTAAATATAGCGAGTTTCACATATATACTTGAAATTATACACTTACGACCTACAATAATAAATTAAATGGGTATAATTGTATATGATCTTTGTCGTGCGAAAATTTGCGAATAAAGTTTTAATTAAAAGTGCTATATACATATATATATATATATATGTATATATATATATAAATATATATATATATATATATATATATATATATATATATATATATATATATTGTTCTGGTGACACACATTCATATGTAGATAGTAATTACACATAAATAGGAAGACTCAGTTAGTATGCGCGTGTGTTAACCAGAAGGAACCGAAGGCCGCTGAGAGCAGATATGCTTCTCCAGCAAAGACTCTCTTATTAGACACCATTATGTAAATATATTGTAAATATACCTTTTCCTAATACACTTCTTATTTGATCTACCTTTGTTTGTTGAGTCGTCATTTGTATACCTTGTTACGATACTTGTTTCAACCTGCAAACTCAGCATATATATATATATATATATATATATATATATGTATGTATATGTATGTATATATGTATATATATATGTATGTATATATGCATATATATGCATATATATGTATATATGTATACATATATGCATATATATGTATACATCTGCATATATGTGCATATATATGTATGTATATGTATACTTTTGCATATATATATATATTTATATATATGCATATATATATGAATATATATGCATATATATGTATATATATGTATATATATGTATATATATGTATATATTTGTATATATATGTATATGTATATATATATGTGTATATTTATATATATATATATGTATACACATGTATATGTATATGTATATATAGGTATATATATGCACATGTATATGTATATATATGTATATGTATATATATATATATGTATATGTATATGCATATATATATGTATATATATATGTATATATATATATACATATATATATATATGTGTTTATATATGTAAAATATATGCATATATATATGGATATATATATATGCATAAATATATGGATATATATAGGTATATATATGGATATATATGGATATATATGTATATATGTATATATATATGTATATATATGTATGTATATGTATATATGTATATATATGCATATATATTAATATATACATATATATGTATATATATGTATATATGTATACATATGTATATATATGTATATATGTGCATATATTTGTATGCATATATATGTATGTATATATATATATGCATATATATACACCCATATATATATATATACATATGTATGATAGTTTTTGTATACACGTATATTTATTTATTTTATTTATTTATTTGTTATTGTAAATGAAATAGTTTATATATATATATATATATATATATATATATATATATATGTCTGTGTGTGTCGGTGGGTGCGCGTGCGTGCGTGTGTGTGTTATTATATTGCTCTTATAAAACTAATGCAACATCTAGAGAATTAATTGTTATGTCCGAATTAGAAAAATATATATTGCTATATTGGTAATTATGTATTGATACATTGATAAAAATATATTGTTACCTTAGTGCATATGTCATAATACATTGATCAAAATGTATTGATACATTTTTGAATATAATTGATACATTCCGAATATGTATAGTTACAATTATTAAAAATGTACTGATATATTTGTGAATATATATTATAATTCCAGTGATTAATATGATTTAATACATAGATAAATAGTTATTGATATTATGATCAATATGTATTGATACATTGTTCAATATATATTAATACATTGGTGAATGTTTATCGTGACATTGATCCAAATGTATTTATACCTTGGTAAATATGTATTTATACTTAGTGAATATGTATTGATATATTTTTAATATGTATTGACACGTTTGTGAATATGTATTGATTCATTGTTGAATATGTATTGATACATTATAGGATATGCTAGTGACATTGATCAAAATATCTTGATACATTGATTAATATATGTTGGTACATTGCTGAATATGTATTGATACATTTATGAATGTGTATTAGTATATTTGTAAATATGTATTGATACATAGGTGGATATATATTAATAAATTTGTGAATATGTTTTTCTACATTGGTAAATATGAGACATGAGTAGACTCTATATAAACATCTTTCGCTATGGCGTGTAGCTATAAAAATGTATATAAAATTTAATACAGTGATAGAATGCATTTTCGGCTATGTAAGATATGTGTCATTGATCTTAATATTTAAAATTTTGGATTATTAATATTTCCACACTACATTTAAAATTATTTTTTCCTGAAGTTTGTTGTTTTTACGTTTTTATTTTTTTTTCAATTGCCTGTTATTAAAGAAGGTTTAATAAACATGACAGGCAGAAACAAAACATTTATTTACTCACATTTCACTAAACAATTTTAGATATACCCACCTGTAGAAAGTTTAAAAAAGGAACACATAAATGATCATTACAGGTTACTGTATCACAGCAATTTCTAAAGCTCAACTCTTATATCAATATTAATAACAACAATGAAAACTGATGAATATTCCTTATTTCTATTGACATTTATTAGCTACCACAAGTATATGTATTTTGCAACGAAGTATGTTCAAACATTAAATTTTGTTTCATATTAGCGACATGACGAACGTCGGCAGAATCTGGTTTATTATAAATGTATTCGTTATATTCATGTCTTATTATAAATGTATTCGTTATAGTCATGTCTTATTATAAATGTATTCGTTATATTATAATCTATTCATGTTTTTTTTCAGATTTTCTATTTGCTTAAATCTAAACAATAAAAAATCGGGTTTTTTTCTATATAGATATTCTATTCAAAAAGGTATACAATAGCTTTGAATGGAGCATTGCTGATTGATAATAGCTTAAGGTATTGAATAAAAACAAAGAGTATTTAATGTAGATAATATGATTGGAGAAAAAGGAGGGAGACAGGCTTCTATTTGTATGTCTGTTGTAAAGACGTGACGAATACGGAGAGAGCGTTCAATTTTATGCCAATTGTAATTTGGCTATTAAATATAGACGAATTAGTCTTACACAAAAAGTACGGGGTAGAATCGCATAGCATTATTAATTTAGTTAATAAAAAAATATGTGTTGATAATGCTAGATCTTCTATTATTAAGCTAAGCCATTATTTTTGGAGCCGAACAAAACAATAATCAACAAAACACATCCGATGATTACCATTTCTATGAAACACTGTATTTTAAATGTAGAAAAAAACCCTAATGGTATAAATTGATAAGTACTCAAGAGTACAACAAATTATATCGTGTTACAAAGTCCGATTAAATATAAACATAACAAGGGATTCAGCCGCGCGTCTTGAAAACAGTGTTCTTTTGGGGTGCCTCGTTCCTTAACAGGTTGCAGATTTTGTCTTCGGTAAAATACATCTCGCGCATGAAAATTACAACGAGTTTGTTTTTTTCTATCAAAATATTACAATGATTATATTAAGATAACAATCGAAAATAAAATGTTCATTAAAAGAAGGGTCACACTTTTTATTTTGTGAAGGTTTGAAGGGTTGTGTTTTTAGAAGACTACGTAGACTTTAAATTATTTAATCACTTTGCTCAAAATGCATTTGGATTTATTAATATACAATCAGAGTATTACATAAAAAAATTAAGAATTTCTTATTGCATACAAAATCGGTCTTTCAAAATAGTTGTGAATTCAGTACTCGAATATTTCAAATTCGTTATTTTCGATAATAAAACGTAGAGGGCGTCAACCTTGTCATTCAGGGACCACTGTTGGTCAGTGGAAATATTTAGGTGGTCCGCGCAAGAAAATAGGCCATTATTTATAATTAATGAACATTCCACGCGTTTGCGGTATAATTAAGTAAAATAAACGTAGAGAAGAATATAAAGGCAAATGTTACTGTTAAAGGCTAAAAGCTAATATCGAGTGAATGCACCAAATTGAAGTAGACCAATAGGCATTTTTGC
This sequence comes from Euprymna scolopes, assembly GCF_053919585.1. Lineage (NCBI taxonomy): Eukaryota > Metazoa > Mollusca > Cephalopoda > Sepiida > Sepiolidae > Euprymna > Euprymna scolopes. The sequence goes on from NC_136508.1 coordinate 17,379,491, forward strand.
AACAAAATACGTATATATATATATATATATATATATATATATATATATATATATATATATATAAATATGTATGTATGTATATGTATATATATACGTATATATGTACGTATATATATATACGTATATATATACGTACATATATACGTATATATATATATGTATATATATACGTATATATGAACGTATATATACGTATATATATACGTACATATATACTTATATATATATATATATATATATATATATATATACACGTACCTATATACGTATATATGCACGTACATATATACGTATATATATATATATACCCGTAAATATATACGTATATATATATATATACATATATATATATACACGTACATATATACGTATATATATACACGTACATATATACGTATATATATACACGTACATGTATGCGTATATATATACACGTACATAATACGTATATATATATATATATACACGTACATAATACGTATATATATATATATATATATATATATATATATATATATATATATATACTGTTGCTCCAAGTTTTTAATTCTCTTAAATTACCGAATTCGAATAAAATAAGTAACTGAATCCATTACAAGTGAGAAAACGCAAGTGAGTATGTTGTACTAATTTAGTAAAACTAAAGATAAAATACCTAATAAAAATAGGCAAACATCAGTTAATAGTAAACTGATAAATGAATCATAGCACGCAAATTTCTCAGCAGGCAGTATTAGAGAGAGCATGCTAACTAGAGAGGAAAAGAAAAAAAAACACCGGAAAATATCAAGAAAATATGATTCAAGCCACTTAAAATTTGGATTTGTTCAAGAATTTGGTACAGATCTGGGCCTACAGTATCTGTATATTGTGTGTTGCAAGAGTTTTTCTAACAATGTCATGGAACCATCAAAGCTTAAAAGGCACTGCCAAACAAACATCCAGAATTTGCTAAGAAATGGCGAATATTTTCGAATAATGCATGACGAGATAAAAATAAATAGACGCTTTAAAAACGTTGTTGTTTAAGATAAATTTATAATAAAATGTGTCTACTTGAGAGCCTTCAAATTGCGAAACATCTTTTTAAAAACTTATAAAACTGGAGTATACTTTTTTGTACATAGCCATCACCGCTTATACAGGCCGAACAGCCACTCAAGGATAAGGGTTTAAGAGTGTAGAGTAGCCAAAAGGACAATATAGTAATATATATTAATGGAGGTTCGGTAAATTTGTTAACGTAAGTTAAACGGCTCATCGGAAACTTGTTCACGTTGGACATAAACAAAACAATATTATAGAGGGCTGAAAAGCAGGAAAACGGAAGACAATTCTACAGACGTGCAGTTCTAAGAAAGAAGCTTTGATCATGGAATCTATGTTTAGGTTTAGGTACAGATAAAGAGTGGGGAAAATTATTGATAATGTTTTCAGCTAGTCTAGTGTTTCTTGTGAAAGTTTGGCGAGGGGAGACCATAGATTGAAGCTCAGTCGAACACTTTCCATGAAAATAAAGATAAAGCAGAGACAAACTCGCAACATCTCTTCTGTTAGATAGAGGTTGCAGCGAAGAGAAAAGGACATCTCTCACCAGGCCATGAAGTCTATTTTGAACCCTATCAAGGCAGGGCAAGTCTTTTCTAGCAGCTCCGGCCCATATTTGGCAACAGTATTCCATCCTTGGACGTAGATGGCTCTTATATAGATCGAGAATTGCATCAGCAGTGAGATATCTACTGGATCGTTAGAAGGATCCGACCATTTTTCCAGCGGCCTTTGCAACAGATTTGGTGTGCGTATTCCATTTAAGATCAGGAGTAAAGGTCAAGCCCAGAAGCCTCTCAAAACTTGAGGCCTCCTCAAGACGAGAGCCATTCATTTTAATTGATGCCAGATGGGGATCAGAACGTTGATGATGTAAAGATAGAAGCTTGGTTTTAGATGCACTAAAACTAACCAGCCACTCTTTTCCCATTGTACAACTTGATCAAGATCAGAGCAGAGTGAATCGGAGTGAAATTAGTCGTTTACTGTCTTAGATGTGCTACCATAGATGGTAGTGTCGTCAGCAAAAATGTCTACGAATGATGTAAGGATGTGATTTGGAAAACCTTGCATGTTACAAGCAAGTAAATCAGTTTCGGAGAAAACAAGCTGTTCAAAATGTGAACGTTTTCCTAGTTCTGTTAACACTGTTAAGATTTTAAGAAATGGTCGATGATATGAAAAAACAAGTTATGGAAATGGGAAAAAAATCACCATTTATAGAATTTAATCTGAAAGAATCTACGAACCTAAGTAAAAACAAAAAACAAAAAAAAAACAGCTTCTCTTTGTTTGTGTGTAGAGGAATTACAAGAAGGACTGTGCTCGTTGAACTCGTTAGGTGGAACGACTAGCTTTGCCATTTGTAAAGCACTTGCTTGTTATTTCCTGGAATACGGAATTGAATGGAAACATATTTTGGTATATGTATAGATTGTGCTGAAATCATTACTGGAGATGTCTCAGGAATGTTAGCAAAGGTAAAAAAGATAGTCACCAAGATATTCTGTCTACGCACACGACTATATATCGAGAGCATCTGGTGGTGGAAAGAATGTTCTCAGAACTACGCGAAATCTTATTAGACGTTCTTTAAATCGTAAATGAAATTCGAGACAAAGAGCTCAATTTTCGAATATTTAGAAACCCTTTGGCGAAATAAATTGGGTCCTAGTATACCATTCTTCTTCCACACGCTGGGATGAGATGATTTTCGAGGCGTTTGAGAAGTTTTCGTCTTGCTTGAAAAAATTAAATTGTTTTTTCATTAATAAAATATTCAGAAATTTCAAGAAATTATGTCCGACAATGTGTTGATATATGTTTTTTTTTCTTTGCTAAATACACTAAACATATTTTTCAAGGAAAATCAATGACGTATTTACACAATGAGAATATATATATATATATATATATATATATATAAATATATGTATATATATGTATATATATATGTATATGTATGTATATATATGTATGTATATATATATGTATATATATATGTATATATGTGTGTGTATGTATATATAGATATATGCATATATGCATATATACGTATGCATATATATCCATATATACATATGCATACGTTTATATACGTATATATATACATATATACACATATATATACATATATATATATATACATATATATACATATATACACACGTATATATACACATATACACGCACACAGATATATATATATATAAAGAGAGAGAGAGAGAGAGAGAGAGAGAGAGAGAGAGAGAGAGAGAGAGAGAGAGAGAGGTGTAACAAAAATGAAATGAGTGTGTTTTTGTCATGTGATTTATGGATTGAGATTATATGCATTAATAATTACAGGGTGTCTTGATATGGCGTGATAAAATTAACCTGTGTCTACAAATAAATTATTTTCTTTAATAAAAGTTTACTCATTAATGGATCTACATAAAAGCATACTGCACGTGTTTTCAGTTGTGCTTGAATTTGAAATAAGCGCTTACTCAAGAAGTCTTCGGCACAGTTTATTTGAAATAAATTTAACTATTTTTGATTGTTTAAAATAAAAGGTGTGATTATGCGACAATGAATGAAAGAATAATGCATTGAGAGAATGTCTATTTTTTATATCTCTTTTAGTTTCACTGAGCCGTTTTTCTAACTTACGCTGGATCTCACCAACGTATCTCTGATTGAAATGTTGGAATAGCGTATATGCCTACATTTTTAACTGGATTCTTTAAGAGATGTTTTGTCGTTTTTGATATTTGTCTTATGGTGCGTAATGTTGTTTGTATGGATGGAGTTCCTAGTTTGTTTAATTTGTTGCAAAGTATTGTATTATTCGTGTGTGTGTAGGTAAAATAACGTGTCTGTTTATTAGAGAAAGGTCTGGTGTAGTGTTTTTATTTAATTTATTATCCTGAAAATTATTTGTGTGGCTTTTCGCGTGGAATTCAATATGAAATATATAGTATTTTGCAAGGTTTCAAAGTGTTTGTAATGTATTTGAATTCTTCGTCCGGATATTCTGGACTGCATATTTTGAACGCGCGTAAGAAGAAACCAATTATCATGCTTGTTTTTGTTTGTGGTGTTGTTATTATTGTGTGAATAGAAATGTATGTAATCATTTTAGTGTGTAGTTTTGCGGTGAGCTTTGAATGAGAGTTTATTATTGGATTTTAAAAGTGCAATATGTCAGTGTTGTCTGTTTTATGAACTTTATAAAGGGGTCAACTGAGTCTAATTTGTCTTTAATGTTATGTACGTGCGTGTTTTCAGGAAGACAAATTAAAATGTCGCCAATGTATATAAAATAGTCTGTGTTTAGAGGTAATCTAAATTTTGAAGGAATTCTAAGAAAAGACAGGATAATACTCCACTGAGAGAGTTACACATAGTAAATTATTAGTATTTCATATCGAATCCCGATCAGTAAATGTAATAATAATAAAAACGAACCCATTTCATTTCTGTTACACACATATATTTGAATTTAAACGGACATAGTCTTTCCAGATAGATATTAACTGCGTTCATATCTATTAAAAACATATTAACGACTAGATGACTGCACTAAAAATCTCCCTCAACACCGCATGCTCCCCTCCTTTTTTTGAATTTCCAAAATCTTTTTCAGTTCTGGAATAGAAGAGCGTCACTCTTTTCACCTGAAACATTTACAAATATTTGTGCTGTTGCTTTTTTTTTCTTCTTAATTTCATTCATCTAGAGGAAGTCTCGAAATAAAGTGGAAACGTTGGGGAATATATACCGCGGTATGTTACTGTTATTTTCTATATCCCTTCCTCTCTCTCTTTTTCTCTCCCTTTCTCTCTCCCTCTCTCTCTCTCTCTCTCTCTCTCTCTATATATATATATATATTATAGAAAATAGTTAATAAATCATGTTAAAAAAACACTTTGAAAAAGAGTTAAACACATATTTCATCTGAAAAGGAAACACTTAACAAGTGGATAGTCCTTAATCCGCAGAGTGTCGAAGAAATACTTTCCTTCATATCAGAGAGTAGGAATTAGCAAAATGCAGGATCAGATTTTGCATACAAAAGTATTTTATAAAACTGCAAGTAAGTCAAATATCTTACTTGATGATAAAAAGTGAAGCAGAGGGAATATGGTGAAGAAAAAGGTGAGTTCACGTGAATGGATAGTCAGGTGAAAGGTAAATGTTCTAATGACGGTAAAATTCACACATGTAAGTGCAAGAAAATGTATTTATTTTTCTATTATCACTAATACAATCGAAGGAAATCGTGTGATTGGAAGACGGTCCCAAATAATGCAAAAGCCGAAATCCGTGGACAAATTCACAAATATGTACAAGGAAAAGGGGGAAAATTTCCAATATTAATCAAAGAAAAATAAGATTATGCGTTTAATACGGTTGCCGATACAAAGTGTAATTTAAAAATGTCAGTAAAGAAGAAGAGAGAGAAAAAAGATTAAATGGTGATTGAATGAAATATAAATAAAAAAAGCAAATGTCAAAATGACACAGAGAGGATAACGTAAAAAGGCGCGAATAACATAGGGCAACCAAGAGGTCAACTGAAATGTACATGTTATTACTTAAGAAAATATCAGCAAGAGTTATTAAAAGACAATAAATGGAAAAAAATAATTAATTAATACATAAATAAAGAAATATATAAAAAAAACTAAAATAATAAAATAAAAGAATAAATAAAAACGAAAAATGAAAATTAAAAAACAGCTCTATCTCTCTCTTACCTGGTTTTATCGAACTTTTACACCTGGTTGAGATTACTTCATAAATATTAATTTTGTTATATTTATATTATACTTTATTTTACCATCTGGGACCATTTTGGTAAATTTAATTGAAATTTATAT
>NC_136508.1:17387902-17455402 GCF_053919585.1 Euprymna scolopes
AAGTAAGTCATATATCTTACTTGGTAACAAATAATTAAGCAGACGGGAAGAGGGTGATGAAAAAGGTGATTTCACCTAAATGGATAGTCTAGTTAAGGGTAAAATATAAATATCCAGTCAAGGTAAAATGCCAAAATAGAGAATCGAAATAATTTGGTTAAATTTCCATTTCCACAAGTAAAAACGGGAATCGCGTAATTGGAAGATAGTCCAATGTAACCCAAATTGCAGAAATGCGTGGAATAATTGACAAATGGGTGCAAAGAATAGGGAATGAGTTAAAAAATAGTATTAAAAGAGAGATAAGATAAGATTTATATATATATATATATATATATATATATATATATATATATATATATATATATTTATACGAAATTGCTACTGTGGTATAGTAAAGTGCGCCAGCATACACAAATGGTGGGCCCCCCAGGAAACGTTTGGTTACCTTCTATTGTTATATGTAAATATTGATAGACATTTCAGAATTTTTGGAGAGGAGAAGTTGTTATTCGTATTATTTGGCGCCATCGGACTATTGTTCTCATCACGAGTGTAATGTTCACAAAGTTTCGGTCATTAAAATCTCTGATTCTCTTCGGGTGTATCTTTTAAAACTAGGGAATATTTCTGTCTAACTCGGGAATCAAGACGGGATTTCGAACAGGATCCTTTATTTACTTAAAGGAGCTAGCACGCTTTGTTTTGGACCCAATGACTTCATAGTGGTCATAAGTAATTAGCAATTGAATTTTGGTCACTTAAACTGAGAATTGGACCTTCCAACTTCAGGAACATATTACTTTTACAACTGATTTTCCAAGTACTCTAACTACTTCCCCACGACCTTTACGACTGCTACCCTGTCAAATAAGAAAAACGTTCCGTTTTAAATGTCGCCCGAATTCTCGAATTCGATAAGATACACTTGAATATAGGCAGAACCTACATAGAACAGAACGTTGTAAAAAATCACTTTGACCTGTGAAATCGTATTGTTTTCGACAGGCTTTTGGTAAGAATCATGAGGAAAACAAAGTCTTAATTTAAGTCTTATGAAATTGAATTTATAGTGGTTGTCGTCGTAAGCAATAAATAAACATCTTAAGTATTTTATTGCCTCATTCTCTTGTTTCATTTTAGTTTACACAGTGTTTTGTCTTACTCCAAATTGTATATTTAAAGTCAATTCTTCTAAAATTATATTTTCTTAATCCACCCTTTAATCTGGTTGCTTCCTTGTGCACAATTTTGGATTTTTACTTAACAATTTTAAGAAAAAAAATGTTGATGCACATATTTAATTGAACTTCCAAATGCAATCACAACAACTAGTAAGTTTTGTAAACTGCGTAATATCAATAAATTAACACTCTTATGTAGTAGGGAATCATAAAAAAATGTAAGGATTGTCTTTGTAGAGATACGGTTGCACACAATGTTCACATTTACATAACCATCGTCTTTTATAGAGTTATAAGCAATTGTCATATTTCAGAACCGCCGTAATGTCTTAATATAGAGAAAAAACAAGATCTAATTGATATAACATAGTAAAGTTATAGTATGCCTTCTATAAAAACGAAATATATATTATTGTTTTATATCGATATGTATTATAAAACGTGTCATATGTTTGTGAGATTATATTTCATAACGGCGTACACGTTTAATAGTTGGGTTTATATTTCCCTTTTATATTCGTGTACGTGTAAATGCGTGTATGTGTATATACGTTGTATCATTGAGTTTATCGTCTAGTGTGTATATTTTATCATTTATGCAACAGTTCTAACCGGATCCGATTGAGGTTGACTTATCAAAAAGTTGTAGACAACAGTTCTGTTAACAGATGTAAATTACACAACACCTACCTGAATTATTATGAACATTTATTCTCATGATCTGGCCAGAATTTTCAGAGATAAAACGTGCTTACACCTTGGCTGGCGAAGTGACGTCCTTTCCGACGTCATCTTGGTCGTATGTTCTCTCGGCGGTCCAGCTAACGACTCCCAGAATCCCCCCAAAATCTACATACCTCACACGTTTCTTTACGTCACATCATTACGTGTTTCAGTCCAACCAAATGTCCCAATCTAGTTATTTGTTGACATAAACCCCAAAATAATGTTTACATGTATTTTCTATTTTCACATTTTTCTTCCGATTTATATATGGATCACCTTTTCCCCCAATTTAATTGTTTATTCCTCTAATTATAATAATTGACCCAGCAAACAGCCCTCGCTCAAATCCATTAATAATAATAATAATAATAATAATAATAATAATAATAAGAGTAATAATAATAATAATAATAATAATAATAATAATAATAATAATAATAATAATAATAATAATAATAATAATAATGATGGTAGGCCCCTTGGCCGAGCTTGCCGCAGTTAACACAGATAATATGCCATGATCACAGCCTCAAGAGTCATAACATTACATTATGATAGATATTAATATTAATAACTGTTTTCCCTGCCGTTGGTTTATATAAGATCGAGTTTACTTATGCACCACTTATTACGAAAATGTTTGTTGACGTGCATTGCTAAAAAGATTAAAAAATGTCGACGAGGTTGATAATATAATTACAGAAGTAGTACAAAATTCGCCAATGAATTGAGTGGTCAGAGTTTGTTCATTGCACGCATTTAGGGCAAGTATATATTCAGATTAATACAGACATTAAATCAAAATTAGTAATAGATTTAGCGTACGGTTTGAAAGAAGAAATTTTGTTATTGGGTAAAGACCATTTGCAGAAATGTGTCTCCTTATGTATGCTTACAGAGGCACCATTAAAACGGACACACTGGGAGTATATTAACTAATATACAAATGTTCTTACTTGTACAAGATAGTGGGGACTATAACAGTTATTAACGATGTGTATAGTAACACCTCTCCTGGATAAACTTACACACCATTTCAAAATTCGTTCAAAAGCATAACCTATTTAACATTTTCCTAGGATAAAATGACGGTCTCCTGTACATCATTAATGTTTGTTACCAGAATCGGACCAACACATGAACAGAAACAGTGAATGATTGTAAAGTGGTTATTTTTAAGAACGCATTTTCCAATTGTGACAAGGCTTTCCCACAAAAAATAGTTTGCATCTAAGTTGACGATTACTTAATGGAATTAATCTTTTACTGAATCCTCCTGGATATTTGGCACAGAACCAAATGTAATGTTCAAATTTATACTGCAGTAAAATTAACACAGTGTGGTCTACCAAAATGTCTTAGCAGCCTCCCAGAATTCCCTAGTAATGAGGCATCCGGCTATATACAATAAGCTTACATTTTTTAAAGTAAAACTAAGCACTGACATCGTGGACATTCTTAGATGGAATAGGAATGGATTTACACTGACGGCAAAGTAAATCCGGAACGGAATATCAAAGACAAATCCCTGATTATTCGAAGAAAACAACATATTTCAAATGAAAAATGTACACGGCAGCACTCAAACTGACAAAATCACATTACATTCTGTAAGTCACTTTGAAATTTATTACTGAATAAACTGTGTTTCGTCACACATACATTCTAAGTAATATATATAGGTTGTTCCTAAAATGTGACGTCATTTCGAAGACCAATATTTTTGGAAATTTATGGTAAAATGACGTGAAAATTTCCATTTTTTTTTCAGAAACAGTTGGAGATGTTATGGTTTGGCGTATACAAAGTCACAAAGGTGCGCATTTTGAATATCTGTGAAAATTATGAAATCGGTCATAGAATCTACAAAACTGTGGGGTTTTTTTTCTTTGAAATGTTTGCGAAAAAAAATTATATTTGTCAACAAAATTATTGGACTTTAATTTGTGCAGTATAGCTTCCGAGATGGTGACCTTACAAATTACCTAATTTTTTTGGATAGTCTGCATATATATATATATATATATATATATATATATTTATATGCATATATATATATATATATATATATATATGTATATATATATATTTATATATATATATACATACATATATATATATTTATATGCATATATATATATTTATATGCATATATATATATATATATATTTTATATATATACATATATATATATACATATGTACACACGCATATATATATATATATATATATATATATATATATATATATTTACATATATATATATATATATATATTATGACACACAGACACATCAAAGAAACTATGCAGGTTCCACTAGAGCAAGTTTTTTTTTGTAATAATAATGGTGCTGTGCTGAATGAGATATTTTGAGTGACATCAGGAACACTAAAAGCTTGTTGTGTTTAAGGCCCGTAGATTCATTGCGATTACACGTCTTTTTAATGACTGCTTTATTTCATAGCAGTCTTTGCTAAATGACTAAATATAGTCAGCAGCACTTACTTTCCATTATAGTAGGGCTCATAAAATCGTACACGGTGTACCTAAATAATAACATCTACCTAACAGAATAGCGATTAGTTTTTTTTTAAGCAGTAAGGTAGCTAATCTATCAATCATCTGCATTCCGTGACTTCACGTAATTTGATCGGCGGAGAGTGGATGTGTGCACGAGATTAAGCCCAAGGTCTTCTTCATGCTTGCAGAGAAAAGGGTGTGCATTACTGCTCTTGTTTGTGAGGAATGATACAACCCCGCACACAAATTTAAAAGAATCCATTATTATATTGAACTTAATCAAAGCAAAGTTTTTGTTTTACCTTCTGCAACTTAGTAAGGTTACAGTTCTTTGGATATTTGAAGAACCATGATGCGAGAAAAATCTCAGGAAAAGGGCAAAAAAAAACTGAGGAAGACACCGAACAATATTCACTGATAGTCTAAACAGGGTTCTGGAAACACGACTATAGATATCCCCAGCAAAAGGAATACAGAGATGACTAAAGAGTCATGTCCAACGATATCCGCAAAAAAATACCTGATACGTTAAGAAAGTTTTTATTGGAATTTAAAAAAAAAAAAAAAAAAATAAGCTTTACATTCTAGTTATACTAATACAATAATTCTTTTGTGACATTTTGGACGATTGATTTTTACTGTATAATTATCCTTCCAGAATTAATCCTGTAATGGGTTAAATTAAAAAAAGTAATTGAAACAAAGAATTGCAGCCTTCACGTTTTTATTATTTTGCAGTGAAGCGCAGTAAAACCATTGTTATGATCAGGATTATTGATTAATTTCATACAATAAGTTTCCAACTAATTTGATATTTGTTCTTAAATCCCTTGCGGTATTTCTCATCTGTAGAACCATTGTAATGGAGTGATTTTTTACGAAACAAATAAAATGAGAGTTAATACATTTCATTTAATAAAGAATATATTCGCTTTGTTTCCAGATAGAGCAAAAAGATCATACACATTAACACCAACAAACGGTTATATATTTTATCATATTATTTTGATATAATAGAAATCAAATTTAGGGTATTAAAAAGTACGGAAAGCATAATGAATAAATGAAAATTACAGGCCATTTTCTTTAGTTTTCTATTATATTTTAACAAAATGTATTTTTATAAAAGCCTTTCTTTTATCAATCCGAAAACACTAAAAGTCACTTTGTCTGCGCGAGTACAGTCTTTTATAAAAAAAATGCATTCAGAATTCAAAAGTTTTTCACATCAAAGATGATTCTGAAAAAATATTACCGGGAAAGTGAAACTGAAATTATAATATTAAAGAAAAAATATTCTTAAAAAAATAAATAAACAAAAGTCATGCCGTAGCAAATATAAAAAAAAAACAATTAAAATGTTCTCCTGCATTATTCAGTGACAGATATGTGATCAGTCAGATTCTTAAAAGATTATGGAAATTGCATCTATTGCAAAACTAATTTTGAACTAAGTTATGCAATGTTAACAAAAATGAATATTTCATATGCATATCTATCTATATATATATATATATATATCTATATATATATATATATATATATATATATTACTATTTCATTTATTCACATACATTTACTATACGAAAGTATAGATTTATGCGTAAACTTTAAGTATTTACTTCAAAAGTGCTCAATACGTAGGTAGAACTAGTTAGTAATTTATAAAATATATATGGCGATTAAGCTACACTGAATATTCTGCGTTTCATTCAACTATAGGATTCGCCAGGCTTATGCGCGAATTCTGTCGTTGCTTCGTGCTTTTTTATACATGTTGAGGATTACTAGTTGGCCAATCAGCTTTCTAGTATCCACCGCGCCCCTTCCTACCAGCCAATGGGCATGCATTTTATCAAACAAAGGATCTGTTTTAGAGCTAGGTCAGTGGTTTTAGGTGGCCGTTTTGCTTTTTTTATATACATATAAATATACCTATGTGCACACAATAATGCACATATATATACATATATATATATATATATATATATATATATATACATATATGCGTGTGATCGTTTATGTATATGCATGTTTATTTAATTTATTTGTATATTAATGGTTGTTTAATTTATGTATTTGTTTTGTTTTCATGTTTATTTAATTTATTTATTTGTTTTGTTTTCTATTGTTATTGTTAGTTTTTAAGCTATTTTGTATCGCTATCCTATATAGAGATGACGGACTAGCTATAATAAAAAAACTCCAACAAAGTCAAGGGAGAAAACTTTAAGAAAATCATACACAAAGAAATGAAAAAATTAGGCCTAAAAGCGGACATATCAGCTAACATAAAAATAACAAACTTCCTGGACGTCACGTTAAACTTAGATAAAAACACATATGAACCATACTTAAAAGATAACGCTACTCCAATTTACGTAAACCCTAAGTCCAACTACCCACCACCAATTATAAAACATATTCCTAACTCGATCGTAAGTAGACTCAGTAATAACTCAAGCGATGAAAATGCATTTAACAGGTCATCCAATATTTACGAAACAGCCCTAAAAAACAGTGGATACAAAAATATAGATATCAAATATAAACAACAAAACACCAACAACTATAATAAAATTAAAAACAGAAGAAAAAGAACTATAATTTGGTATACGGCCCAATACAATCAACTGTTAAAAACAAAACTTGGCAAGAAATTTATAGATCTTATTGAAAAACACTTTCCCGCAACCAACCCCTTACACAAAATCTTCAATAAAAATACCTTGAAGTTATCTTACGGTTGTTGTAAAAATTTGGAGATGATAATTAATGCACATAACAACAAAATACTAAATGAAAACAATGTAAACAACAACAAAATAAACAATAAAAAATGTAGACACCAGGACAGAAATAAAAACAACACTAGCAGAAATAATATTAATAATAATAACAATAATAATAATAATAATAATAATAATAATAATAATAATAATAATAACAAACCAACCCCGGACAAGTACGACCATACCATGAATAAAAATACTAATAACGAACAAAATAAATGCAATTGTAGACACCGCACACTTTGGCCAGTCCAAAACAAATGTCTAACAAAAAGCGTAGTCTATCAAGCAACAATATTTGCAAAAGAAAACCCGAATAACAAAAAATATTACATAGGCATGACTTCCTTAGATTTCAAAACCCGATACTATGACCACAAAAGCACCTTCAAAAATAAAAAAAACACCGTATAAAAACAACACTAGCGAATAAATACTGGGAACTCAAAGAAAGCGGACATTCGCCGGTAGTCGAAGGGAAAATAATAAGACAAGCTACCACATGCAGACATTTAGACGACCCATGTAAATTATGCCTCCATGAAAAACTTTCTATCCTGTACTTTACAGAACCTCAAAATCTATTAAACTGTAGGCGGGAAATAGCAAACAACTGTGTTCACAAAATAAAACTTACTCTAGGATAGCGATACAAAATAGCTTTAAAACTAACAATAACAATAGAAAACAAACAAACAAATAAATTAAATAAACATGAATATACATAAACGATCACACGCATATATGTATATATATATGTATATATATGTGCATTATTGTGTACACATAGGTATATTTATATGTATATAAAAAAAGAAGCAGAACGGCCACCTAAAACCACTAACCTAGCTCTAAAACAGATCCTTTGTTTGATAAAATGCATACCCATTGGCTGGTAGGAAGGGGCGCGGTGGATACTAGAAAGCTGATTGGCCAACTAGTAATCCTCAACATGTATAAAAACAAGAAGCAACGACAGAATTCGTGCATAAGCCTGACGAATGCTATAGTTGGATGAAACGCAGAATATTCAGTGTAGCTTAATCGTCATATATATTTTATAAATTACTATATATATATATATATATATATATAGTTTAATTATATATGCATTCATAGATATGTAAATACCTTCCTTATATATATATATATATATATATATATATATATATATATATATAGATAGATATATATATATACATACCTTCCTTCAGTTTTAATACATTATGGATAATCACTGTAAGAGTTCCTGCGCCTAAGATTTTTATGGCAAAATTTGCGCAGTTTCAAACCGCACCTCTACTTAGTCGACATTGCTGAATACCATGAGAAGTTGTGACTAAGGTCGACTGGGAACAATCTCGAGATATGCAGAAAGCACATACAGCGCCTAAAATTCCATTAGCCATTATGCCGAACACCCCCCATATATATATATATATATATATATATATATATATATATATATATATATATATATATATATATTAACATACACATATACACTGCGTGTCAAATTATTAAAGTGGATAATTTTTTTTTTTACTACTTTCAGAAACTTACCGGCAGTTTCGTATCAAAAGCTTGGGTAATATTGACACTGCTGGACTGCGTGTTCTGTAAAACTGTCGTATTGTTACGCGCAATGTTAACAACTTACCATCGTACTTGCTGAATCTACGGTAAATGAGGTGTGTTAAATTATTAACAAGGTCTTCTGTTTCGTCAATATAATGGGTTATAAAGGTGGATTGAATATTTCTATAAAGAGTCCTATTACAGAATAGTTAGTAAAAGTTAAAACTCCCCTCGAAATTATCGAAAATGATTGGAAGGTACGATCAAATTGTGAAGAACTTAGTCAAGTACTCTGCAAAGGTGCGTAAGAGAGCTGATGAAGGTAAATCTAGAGTTGTTTCACTCCGTTCTTTATTCAAGATTAAATGTGAAGTTAAGGCAGACAAGCCGAGAAGATTTTGACGAAGCCGGATTGAAAACTGTCTCAACAAGTACTCGATGTGTCCTTCTGACATAAGTGGCAAAGTCTGTTTAGCCGTGACAAAGTCTACATTAAAGCAAGATAACATATACAACCGATAGAATTGGACAGAGGACCACATGAAAATGGATTTTTCCAAAGTTTTGTTCACGGATTAAATGCATGTCACTTGTGATGTCCTAGATGGCTGGGGCTTGTGATGGGTCCTGGATTGACGACATCGTCATCAACGTTTAAGGCCTGAACTAGGTGGTGGGTGGATAAAAATTTGGGGTGAGATTATTGAAGGTATTTTAGTGTGCCTATTGATCGTTCCAGAATGCTTAAAAATGATGTCAAATACTCACATAGCTTTTCTGAAGAAACACTTTAAACCATGTTTGAAAAAACAAGGTTGACGTCCAAAAGAACCATTACTTTTATGTAGGATAGTGCTCCCTTGGATGCGGTAAACAAAACCAAGGGGTATTTACAACAGATGCGGTTCGCTGGGCGACGGAAGATTTCGACCCAATTGAGAACCTTTCGAGTATTATGGAGCGACCACTCTAGGCAAGTAGGCGCCAATTTAAGAGCAAATATGACTTGTGGACTGGTATATAAAAGGTATCGCGAGGAATAACTGTTGACGAAATCACAAATTTGACAAATTCTATGGACCAACGAGTGTTTTCAAGTCATTCGCAAAAAAAGACAAGATCGCAAATACTCAACTAATTATGCCAACGTAGAAATTTCTATGTATTTATTGTGTTCTAAGGATTTTAACTTGTTCATTTAATTTTTGAATATTATTTCAATAAACAAGTTATGGTTATATTGTGTTTTTTCTCAAGCTTGTTTATTTTATTCGTCATTTCCTTTAATATTTATAAAAATGTAAACTGGTTAATAATTTGATACGCAGTGTATATACATATGTATACATAAGTATATAGTATATATGTATATACCCATGTGTACATGCACATACAAACACATATATATATATATATATATATATATATATATATATATGCATACTGTCGATATTTCCTAACGAGGAGTGGGGGGAGGAAGAAAAGACGTTTAGCTGGCAACGAAAAATTACCTCGTTGCTTACAAGCAAACGTATTCTTGTAAATATAACGCGATGTTAACAGTTGTCGTACCGGTCTGATAGGTCTCTAACAACGACAAGATGAAACTCCAACAACAACAATCCTACAAAGGTGACTCTTTTTATAGCCTCAATCTCTCGTTCAGCGAGATGTAAACGAGACTGGAATGTCTATTTAAGCTATATGGAATAGACATCCTATTTTCTTCATTAACAAACACCAGGCCGGGCCGTTCACAACCATGAGTGTCTTTCCCTTCCCACCGAGCCACCCTCGGTAAGTCAATCAATTTAATTATCACAATACATCTATATGCATATTCCTATACATATATACATCTGTACACATTTATATGCATATATATATATATATATATATATATATATATATATATATATATACTTGTTTATTGTTATATAAACATGGTCACATCCTGCTGCTACAAATAGCCACTTGTTTCAATCAAACAACAGATATCATCAGGCAGCGACTTGATTATTCAAAAGTTCAATGAATAAGATTATTAATTGAACTTTAGAATAATCAAGTCTCTGCCGGATGATATCTGTTGTTTGATTGAAACAAGTGGCTATTTCTAGCAGCAGGATGTGATTATGTTTATATAACAATAAACAAGTATTATTTGCTCTTTTTATTGAGCACTTTCTAACAACCTCGTTGAATTCATTAGTCCATTACTTTTGAATAAAATACTCGAGTATATATATATATATATATATATATATATATATATATATATATATATATATATAAAGTAATGTGATTTACAATTTAAAAATTAAAAAAAAAATTAAATTTAAAAATCAAATTTTAATTAAATTAAAAATCAGTTTCATAAGAAGGAACAACAACAAAATCAATTATCTGTACGATCGTTTCGGAAATCCGTGCTTTTTATTTTTTTAATAAATTAAGTTAGACCAATTACCTTCCTTAGACCCGTAAAATAAAAAATAAATTAAGTCAATAACACATGACAATTATCTCCCCTTAAAAACTTGCAAAATAAATACTCTCTTTCTATAGATATTAACTGTAGCGTCTTTAAATCAAAATACGCTAACGGAAACAATTTACTGCACGAGCGTCGCCCTTTTCAAATTCATCATTCAATAAAATAAAAAGCTATAGCAAACATCTAAATGACTACTTTAAACACAGTTCCTGATTTCAAAAAAAGAAAAACTAAAAGGTAACTATCTCTATATATTTTTAAATCAAATTTATTATGTAAATTCAAAAATATATATGTTTTTCTACTCATTTCTATCTCTAACCTATATTAATTTTCTTATAAATTTTAAATCCAAACCTTTTATTTCATTTTTTTCAGATTCATCTGCCTTACTTTCAATGCTATGTTTATTTATGGTGTCTTTTCAATTCAATAAAAATCCTCCTAAATTTGCTGATGAGGAGACCGTGCTTACCAAAAAAACTATATATAGTTGTTCTACATAACTTCATGTATACCACAAATAAAAAGGACGGATTTCCGAAACGATCGTACAGATAATTGACTTTGTTGTCGTTCCTTCTTATGAAACTGATTTTTAATTTTAATTAGAAATTGATTTTTAAATTTAAAATTTGTTTTTTAAATTTTTAAATTGTAAATCACATTACTTAATATTGAATTAGCTCTAGGACATTTAACTATCGAGCTTATTATATATCTAAATTACAACGAGCATTTCCTGTATTTTAGTTAAACTATTAATTTCACTGTTACATTAAAATACACTTAGTTCTTTAGACTATTAGTCCAATCTCCTTTAAATTATATATATATATATATATATATATATATATGTATATATATATATATATATATATATATATATATATATATATACATCCACAGTAGTTTTAGATTTACCTTTCAGAGAGGTTTTTCCATAACACCCCCCGCTAAACATACATATATACACAGGCGTGGCCGAACACAGACCATACACACGCACACACATCCTCTCTCTCCCTCTATTTCTCTCTATCACACACACACAGAGGCACGCCCTCATACATTAACCACACACATGCACTTTCAAAGCTTTGACGTCTTTATTTACATTATGTTTATAAACTTTTATACTCTGAGTGTTTACACGCTCGTTCAACGTTTTTTTTCTTTGTTTATTAACTTTGAATTGTTTTCAGTTTTTCAATTGTTGCTGATGAAATTACGCTGACTGTGTCCAACATCTTATGGTTGATACGGAGTAAAGAAAGCAATAGTACGACTTTTAAATATGCCTATATAGTGTCGTAATGAATATTGTATCTTCAGCTCTCACATCCTCGATCGAGCACTTCATAGGATTTTTGCATAACCTCCTGACACACTATATATGCATCTATATAGATGCACATACACACACGGACACAAACACATACACACTGAAATGCATACATATATATATATATATATGTATAGATCTATATATGTATGCACTCATATATATATATACATATATATATATATATATATAGAGAGAGAGAGAGAGAGAGAGAGCGAAAGAGAGATTTCTCATCTTTTAGAATTCTAT
This sequence comes from Euprymna scolopes, assembly GCF_053919585.1. Taxonomy (NCBI): domain Eukaryota; kingdom Metazoa; phylum Mollusca; class Cephalopoda; order Sepiida; family Sepiolidae; genus Euprymna; species Euprymna scolopes. The sequence continues at coordinate 17,400,794 of NC_136508.1, forward strand.
ACCATATAGAAAATGTTTAATTTTGCTACATGTATGCCTTCTTTAATAAACACACTCTTTAAAATACAAATTTGCAGAGATTAATTTTACTTTCGTATATGTATGCATATAGTTTTGTATGTTCGTATCATGTTAAGGCTTGAATTACTGTACATATGCTTCGTTATGTATTTACAGAGGACTTCTTCAAGAGCTGAGGATTTTTTTTTCTTTTCATGTTAGTGTACTTTCTTTCTAGGACTCTGAAAGATGTATAAAATTGAAAACATTATGTGTGTAACATTATAAAGATAAGACAAGACAAGAGAAGAGAGAAAGAATAGTAAAGAAAAGAAAGAAGGGAAATAGAATATTGAGCAGAATATATCATTAACCACATCCTCCAATACACTTGATGTGCTAATAATGATAATAATAATAATAATAATAATAATAATAATAATATTAATAATATTAATAATAATAATAATAATAACCAAAACAACAACACCAACAGCAATAATAATAATAATAATAATAATAATAATAATAATAATAATAATAATAATAAAACATATTTGTGTCTACTAATATGTTCTATTCGAAATCCCGTCTAAATTCCCGAGTTCGACATAAATATTCCCTAGTTTTAAAAGATACATCTGAAGAGAATCAGAGGTTTCATTGACCGAAACGTTAGGAACATTACACTCAAGATGAGAACAATAGTCCGACGAAGCCAAATAATACGAATAACCAATCCTCCTCTCCAACAATTCAGAAATTTCTATCAGTATATAAAAATGTAACGACACAAAACGTTTTTCAGTTGAGTCTTTTATTTAATGTTCCATACGAAATGGAAGATAATAAAAAGGGTATATTTGTTTTAATGTGTAATCTTATTTTTCTTTATTTATGGTTAAGCATATACCACCTTACAAGTAAGCAGATGTGATCTAGGAAATTGACTTCGCGTCACTATCTCTACTCCGATCTTTTATCCTGGCATACGTAATGGTTAATTAATGTCAACGTATCTAATGATTTAAAACTTTCTACCATGTTCTCCGTTATGTAATTGTCTTTATGTCAACGTGTCAACTCATACACAGGAAGGTTTTCAGTCGGCTAGCCTTCGGACATAATTATTTCCCTTGTCGGATTCTATGCGAGGTAATTTACGACATTCTCCTATTTAATCTATTCAACTATACATTTCATTTGCAATTGTTTCCCGTGACATTTTATTATGCTTTAATGCCTAGTCAATTTACTACCTCACACCTGCTCATTTAATAAGATTTACGTGTTAGTCATATCTGCTTTCAATATAGATATCTATATTAGATGTATCCAAATGCTTGATAGACGCCATTATCGGATGCCTAAGCTGTCCCCGTAGAAACGTTTCATAGGACGACATATCATAAGGATACTTGCGCGTATAATACAGTCCTTAATAAATAATTTGACAATATAGTAGTAAAAGCCCATGTAAGATTCATTCTGCATAAACGTGCTTACAAAGTGATTGCGGACGCTCTCCAAGTAATGTTCTTCTAGAAAAATACTAATTTTCAATTACTGATTTATATATACTTGTTAATTTGTCGGCCTAGATTTCAAAAATGCGGAACGACGACAAGAAAGCTTCGCTATTATATAGTTTACAAGTTTATTTGGTCGGAAACAGTTCATGTTCTTTCTGGGTTTTTTTTTTTACAAAGTAAACGTTTGCGAGTAAGGGAGAAAATTAATTAAATCACATATATTTCATACAAAGATTAAGTACTACTTCTAACAAGTGAGGCTTGCGTAATCCCCCGTGAGTGCACAGTGTATCTAGCATAAAAATTACTTAGTTTAGCAGTTGTCCCTCCTATGTAGCTCCAAATGTCCCTAGAGGACGTCAACTCTTTGTGATAATGAAAAAAACTGTGCAGTTTAAGGCCTTATCATATAAATTTTAATTCTACACCATGCAAAAATAAATAACTGACCATTCTTTGCCCCCTATTTAGCCCCTTAAGTCCTCAAGTCGTTAACATATAAAAACGTGAGTGCAGCACTATACACAATTACAAAATACGCATACACAAACAATTTGGGCAAATATATAAAAATAGTCCCAAATATAGTCTGTTTTTATTAGCCGTAAAAGATCCCCTTTAGCACACCCAAGAGTGATCGCGGAGTATAGAAACAAAAAATATATAGACATTTGTTAGTTACAACTTTTTAAAAAAGTTTAATAAAAATCAATAGCATTTTTTTTTTATAGGCACAGAATTGTCAATTTTTTTTCGGTTTAAAGAGTGTGTAATTAGAGTGGTACTGGTTGTCTTTACTTTATGGTTTTGATATTTTTTGTATTTTGGGGATTTTTACGCAAGCTTTTAAAGTAATATTTGCAATAATTTGAATAGTCTGTTTAATGGCATGTATTACATCATGCTTATTGTGCTTTATTTTCTAGTCCCGTGAGTCACAGGACACAGATATGTTTAAAAACAAGGAGCGGGCTAAAACCTTCCGTTTCCCGTAACCCCTCTCTCTCTCTCTCTCTCTCTCTCTCTCTCTCTCATATATATATATATATATATATATATAAAATATATATATATATATATAATCTTAGAGGGATAGAGATAGGTTGATAGATGCTACGATGTCATAGTGAAATACATAGTGAAAACGCCATCTTTTATGTCATGTATGTGTGTGTAAAAATGAAAGTATCCCTGTTCAACGCCAGGTAACTTGCTAGTATCTCTCTCTTTCTCTCTCTCCCTCTCTCTCTCTCTTATATATATATATATATATATATATATATATATATATATATATATATGTATGTAGGAATAAAAAGGAAAAACCTAAAGGAGTAAAAACAAAAATAAAATCAACGTTCCCTCCCTATTTCAGGGACACCATCAGGATTTCTAGGCGAGGATGTACAGGAAGACGGTCTTATATCACATGAGAAAGAGGAACAGTTCAGTTCTCTTTCTGTTCTGGAGAGCTGTGATATAACCGTCTTCCTGTACATCCTCGCCAAGAAATCCTGATGATGTCCCCTGAAATAGGGACGAAGCGTTGATTTTATTTTTGTTTTTATTCTTTTAGGTTTTTCCTTTTTATTCATATAACGTCTAAAGCATCGTTTATATCTTGCTTTATTTTATTCATATATATATATATATATATATATATACAGAAAGTAGGATAGAATGATTGTTTTCAGAATCGCCGAACTTTACATGCACAACTTTTATCTCTAGTGTGCAGATTAAGCGCCAATCGATCAATTTTACTTCATTTTATTTGGCATTTTATCATGTGCAGTCATTTGGAAGGAAACATATGCCAGGCAACGCATTATACATTTAGCTGAAAGAAATATTTAATGAACAGATATTCTTACGACATGGATCTGTCAAAGTCGGTGTGATTTAACTGCATTACATTATCTTATTTTGTGACATTTAAAGTCCATATATATTACAATATAGACACATTGGAACACTTTTGCTGAGACTGGGGAGTACGTTTTTGTATCACATTTTTCACGTGCGGGATTCGCATCATTCGCGGTAATGTAGTTTTAAATTATATACGCCTAAAACTATTCATTCAACCAAACAACATAGTTTAGCAAGAACAACGTTCTATGTATTTTAATATAAATGTTACCTGTTCTAAAAATAAACACTATTTAAATACCCCCAATACACAACGAATAGACTTGAAGAAAAAAGACTAAATATTAAAAATCTTATAAATAGAATATACAGAGTTTTATTATTTCAGAAACATAAAACAACAATGAATATTTTAATTCATAAATTCATGGGGGTTAAAGTACAAATATTAACAATATATTATTTATAGTTAAGCTGTGTTTTAGCTTTTAATTTTAATATACATTTTTCAAATATCTTTACTTTTAGACTAACAATCTTGACATTTTTAATTAGCTAAACTACCTTAACAGGCGTTATCGATTGACTTTAAATCAATAAAAGTTATATTTAATTGTCCTCTTAGCCTCAGTTATACTCTTATGTTTTCTTTGCAAAAGGTCAGGAATTGCAAGATTTTATTGAATCCGTTTACTCTAGAAAAAGAAAAGATAATCTTGTTATTTTCTTTCACGAAATAAAACCAAAATTGTCATACTCAAAAATTGTAAGTCTTTAATTTACTTTTCTCTATCGTTTTACCATGACATTTTTCTGCGCAAAAACAGTACTGATAGAGAGATTTGATTTTCTGGCTGACAAAAATGCCAAGGTGTTTATACGTCTCTTTTCTACGTAATATTAAGTTTTAGAGGAACGTAAAACGGTTGTGGAAAAATCAGGTACCCAAAGTTCAGATGCGCAAGAGGACTCGATTTTCCTGAATATATGATAAAAGTCAGTAAACATGAAACGAAAAACAAAACCATATTGAATTAATTAAAAAATATATATACTATAATTTTATCATTACCTGATCTATATATTTTTTTATTAATCCCATTTTTTATGTTTTTATAATTGTGTTTTTACGAAAATATAATTAGGAATAAATAATACTTTATTATTTACACTTTTATTAATAGTGTCTTTTGGAAATAATATATTTATGTCTTTCAGAACTTACTCCCAAAATCAGGTACTTTTGAACCAGACCCATCTTTGCTCTAATTATGACGTCCACCGCCGGCTTTCGCCGAGTGTAACCGGTTATCAAAGAGTAACAGCGTAAGTTTAAAACCAATACTGAAGAAAATATTTAAATACTAGCATGGGTGCCCAGCGTTACCTAGGTTGACATGAAGTTCTTTTTGAAACACACCGGTATACTAATTATGTTCATCATGCGAAACGTGGATATCCCCACAACAAAATAAAAGAACGGATGAAAACATGTAAATGTAATCGACCAAAAAATGTAGTATGTGTATGTGATATCCCCTCCACCAGATATTTCGACAGAAGTCCTACAAAGAGAGAAACTATACTTCGGATATTGAGCACTAGAAATAACCCCCAAAGAAAAGATAATTAAAAATAAATCATTACGACTTTTATTTCAATAAAAATAACAATGAATGCCCGTGCAATCGCAAAAAAAAAGAAAAAAAAAAGATCTACCAAAAATTACATCCAACAACAATAAATGACATTTTTCTTCATTTTATATTCCTTATATAATCTTCACCGCCCAAAAATTTAATTTGTTCTATTCTGGGGTTCGTTCTGTTTATAAAATTGTTAGGTGAAATACATAATTGTTTTATAAAAATTTATTAAATTTATTGTTATTTTATGTTTACAAATCTCATTCCCCCCACAACAAATAAAGACTAATTTTTTTTTGTATTTGCAGGATTTCTCCACCCCCCCTCGGTCGCAGCACTTGAAAAAATGCTAGAGATGTCATGTCTGGTTGGACGCTTTATGGCCAAAAATGGGTTCTCATTTTACGTTAAATTTATATAGAGAAGTTATTCCCCACGCTAAAATGTTATTTTTTTTCACCATTTCTTCTTCCCTATTATTTATAAAGACTGCTTAAACGTATTAGGCCACAAAAAAGCAGGTCTTAATTTTTTAGGTCAATGTAAAGTTTGTTTCCAACTCCCCCAAAACTTTAAAATGCACACTTTTAATGGTTTTCCGTGGTGCTGAATACGAATATTTCGTTTAAATTTGGGGCAGATAAGTAGTTTTCATTATATGAATGATTTACTTTTTCAAAAAGTGAGGGATCACTTTCCTATATAAATTTAACGTAAAATGAGCACCCGCTTTCTTGTACCCTAGTAATTTCTTCATATCATAAAACAAATTTAACTATGCTGTTCGTTTTCAGCACCCCCGAAAATTGGCGCTGTTTTTTTTAAATTAGAGATGCGTTCATTTTTTAATGCCAAAATTTAGGACGCTAATTATGGCGTTAGTAATTTTACAAAAGCATACTTTTGTTTTTCGTTCTTTTTCATTATACAATTGTATAGTTGTGAACAGGTGCCTCTGCAGTTTTACATTTCATAAAAATTGTTTATATTAAAAGGCGGTTAAATAAACTACAGAATCACCTGGTAAAATCTATACAAATACTATAATTGAATATCCACCTAAAAAAAAATTAAAAGAAAAATATATTTTTGTAAACCGCTCGTGTAAGCATACTGACAGGATTATTTACGTCCTAAATTATGAAAAAAAAAAACGAATCTCTTAGTAAAAAGAAACAGCGCCGGTTTTCGTTGGTACGGAAAACGAATATCACAGTTAAATGTGTTTTATGATATGAAGAAATGATTAGGTGGTTAAAAAGTGGGTGCCCATTTTACGTGAAATTTATATAGGAATTTATATAGTAATTTTTCATAATATGAAAACTGCTTATCTGTCCCAAATTTAAATGTGATATTTTTAGCACTACCGAAAACCATTAAAAGTTGTCATTTTAATTTTTTTTTTTTATGACTTGGAAAGAAACTTGACATTAATCATTTTTTCTAGGGGTTAAACGACGCTGTAAAAATTAGCCATTTTTAATTTTATATATTAAATAAGTGAGGGCATTAGTTTTAATTATTTTTCTCTAACAAATAAAAAAGGTTACTTAAAAAGTAAGAATAAGTAAAAACAAATTTCCTCCGAATTAAAATTAAAAAAAAAATAATTCAGCTTAGAATAATATTCCGAAATGAAAACAAAAACAGGAAATATTTGTGCTCCGTTTAAAACAATTTTTCAATTAAACCATCGCAGTTATTTCCCCTTTTGGTTTTCTGGTTTTTGGTTTGAAAATAAAACGGATTTAGATAACTTGAAATTTAAATAAGCTAAATAATATTTTTTAATTAGTACAGTGTAAACAAAGCTATTATGTCGAATAAGTAATGTCATCGAGGTAATTATTCAAATAAATTGACTTTTTATGTGATAAGTTTAATGACCGTAACTCGGTAATGTAAAAGTGGTTTTAAGTCCGTATAATATATAATGTCTCCTTTTACATAAGTATCCTAAAATGGGCATTACTATTTCCTGACCAGGAGAGGTGTATACACATATACCCTTTATATTTCTTTGATGATTGGTAGTTGTAAACACAGTCACACACACACACACACACACGAACGCTACTACTTAATATATATATATATATAGATAATAAAATCAATATAAAATCTTAAAAAATGATAAAAGAACTACGACTTTCCGTAACATTTTTTGTGTTAATATTGCTTAGTCTTTTAAGTAAGCAAAAATAAACAAATTGTAATTTTCTCTAAACTCCTGTTAGGCCTCAAACAACATCGAACAACGCTAATAAGAAAACCAATTTGTTAGGTGTTTTATATTTTTAAAAACAAAGGTTTACGAAAGAGTTTGTTTTTAATGTATTATTTTTGGGGCATTTATTTTTTTTTTAGTTTTTTGTAACTAATGTAAAGTAACTTGTATAAAAAAATCTATTGATTTCATGTTCATGAATATTTTGTGCTGTTGGTTGAGGATTATCCACCGAGTTTAAAAAAATAAATTAAATTAAGACAACTGAGATATTACATTAGGATTAGATAGACTTTTCTACAGTCTCATTAAGCGATGTCAAATGGGTTTAGTAAAGACAGTGAATTGAGTTGCCTTCTTGTAAATGGTTTTAATTGGAGAAAAAGTTATCGTTACAAAATGTCTGTCTCAACATAAACTTGAAAAATTACTGTCACGTAACTTCTGTTTTTTTTTAAATATTTTTTTCTAATATTTTCCCAAACGATGGCTGTTCCTTTGTTGCGCATTGCTTGGTATCGTTATTCACATTATAGTCAAACACGATAGCATGACGTCATTCTCCAACAACTGCGAGCAGACAGTTAGTTAGTTTGGTTTTTATTGTACGTGTTTAAATATACATAATATTGATTTTCACATTCTGGAGACAACAATTCAATATCTGGAATGCCAGGGTGTTTTTTTTTTTTTTTTTTTTTTTACAATAAATAAAGCAGTTGAACGACCAAGTCAGATATATTATAAGAGAATCAACATTATCAACGGATTTTTTTTACATGAAGATCAGCACTTATCAAGGCTGGAAGCCACTCGGGGGTAAGGGTTATTTCGTGTACGGTAATCAATGAGATTGTATCGTAGTAATTAGTACTATTAGAGATTTGATAGAGTGTCTTACTTAAGGGGGTGGATTGTCAGGAATTTGATTATGGTGGACTTGAAGACATCCAAGTTTTATTTTGGAATCGTCATTAAGTGATTCGAACTACTAGAAGATACATTATAAATCAGCTAGCAGCCTGTACCTTTCGCTTTGTTAGACATTGGTAGGATTAGTAACTACCGTTATTTTATCTAATGGACAGCATCGCGAATTTGCAGAGTTGTCTTTATGGTAGGAACTCCAAATAAATTCACAGATATTTATATATTTAATTGCAACCTGTTATCCTTATTATCGTAGTTGTTGTTTCGCCAGATTTCTGCACACTCTTCCTTTTGCATTGTCAGGTTTTTAAGCATGAATCAAAAACTGGTTCGAACATATTTCGTTCAAAAAGGATTTATCATTATACCAAACAAATTTGAGGACAATTGTGCTAAACAATATTTTAAAATCAGATTCCGTCATCTCCGAAAATGTGTAATGCTGTTACATTATACGCATTCTTCTAAACCATAGGAATCGATCAGAAGATTTAGTGATTGCTTCGCTAAAGACTGATGAGAAAATAAAGTCGATTGTGTTCAATACAATAAGGGCAATACGTGTTCCCTTTTCACGAAGAAAACTTGAAATATGTTATAATCAATTTGTTTATGTGAGGAAAATAAAAATATCGAGGTGGTCAAAAAGATTTCAGAAAGTTTCGGAACTTGTGATCAGGCTCTTATTACAAGACATCTACAGAAGATTGTCTTGAATAATATACATGTGGGGTATCAGAGTTAAATATTTACCCAAAATGAACCATGATAGGATTAACATTCTGAATCCGTACAAAACCCACAATATATCAGATAGCTCATGGTCAAAAATCTACAACATTTGATAGAGAATACTTACTAATTACGGGGACCTGTTTAAAGGGCCTTACCATTTTATAGTAGATAGTCGTGTGTTTTTATAAATATACGTGCGTGAGAAATAGAACCATTACAAGAGAATATCCTTTTCCTTGTTTGAACTCTCGAGTATATATCCAATAGACACACTGAATTAACCCGAGAACACATAACTCTATATAAAATCATATGAGATATCAACAGATACACACTCGAGAGACAATGCAATGAACATACTATGCTGTTGTATAGCCCTAGTGATAAGCAATGAAAATGTGTTGTACCTAATTGTTGACCAATTTGGAATAGTCGAGTGTCTCACCAGCGATAACAGAACTCAATGCACGTCTACTGATTTTGAAAAGTTCTATTAATCATCCTAAATAAAATACATTACGATTCACTTGTATCACCGAGGCATAAATAATCAAGCACAAATATTTTCCGTTCCCTGGACAGAACTCTAAAAACACGATTACAAAATAGAATTTACAGTAGTTTATATTTAAATGAATGCAAATAATTTCAAAGAACACCTACTGATGCTTTGTCGAGAATTAAGAGTAATGTTAAAAAAACTACAGCCTAAAAAAAGAAAAAATCGGCGATTATCGACAGTGAAAAACAAAAAGTAGATCCAAAGCGAAAATTAATCCGCCAAGATATTTGAAAACAACGCCTCATTTTGTTATATATATATATATATATATATATATATATATATATATATATATATATATATATATATATATATATATATATATATATATATATATATTAAGTAATGTGATTTATAATTTAAAATTTAAAAATCAAATTTTAATTAAATTAAAAATCCGTTTAATAAGAAGGAACAACAACAAAATTAATTATCTGTACGATCGTTTCGGAAACCAATGCTTTTTTATTGTGGTATACATCAAGTTATGTAGAATAATTATATATAGTTTTTTGGTAAGCAAGGTCTCCTCATCAGCAAATTTTGGAGGGTTTTTATTGAATTTAAAAGACACCATAAATAAACCTAGCATTAAAAGTAAGGTAGATCAATCTGAAAAATTGAAATAAAAGGTCTGGATTTAAAATTTATAAGAAAATTAATATAACTTAGAGATAAAAATGAGTAGAGAAAAAGATATATTTTTGAATTTACGTAATAAATTTGCTTTAAAAATATATAGAGACATTTACCTTTTAATTTTTCTTTTTTTGAAATAAGGAACTGTGGTTAAAATAGTCATTTAGATGTTTGCTATAGCTTTTTATCTTATTGAATGATGAAGTTTAAAAAGGGGGGACGCTCGTGCAATAAATTGTTTCCGTTAGCGTATTTTTGATTTAAAGACGCTACGGTTTATATATAGAGAATATTATTATTACATGTTTTAAGGCGAGATAATTGTCATGTTTTCTTTACTTTATTTATTATTTATTTGACGGGTGAAAGGGAGGTAATTAGTCTAACTTAATTTATTAAAATAATAATAATTGTAATCTATTTTTACTAATATGTAATTGTTAATGATTTAAGGTGGTTTATATTTATTAAATTTAAACCAACGTTTATGACTACATGTCATAAGCTCCTGTCTTGAATTTAATAGTTTGGTTGTACTTTTTATATCTTCATATTTTAAAATTTTTAGGGTCTCTTTTGTACATAGTGCACAAAATTTATCTCCTGGTTTATATGATTTGCAAGTCTCAATTATTTGCCATTTTTAGTTGCCAAATATAGTTGGATAGAGTAGTTTGGTTTGACAGAGAGTTATTTTTAAAAGAATGGTTGTGCGTTGATATTCTATGTTTTATTAGGCCAGATGTTGAACCAAAATATATTACCTCTTGCTTGTTGGGATTATTTTCCGTTAGGTCTGTTGTGGGATTATTATATGGTGGGTTGATTAGTAATTGATCTATAGATTAGTTTAAGTTGGTGTTATTATTTAATCTGGTAGTTGAGTTATGGCTGTTAATAGGTTCATGTAGATTTGGAGTTTTTGATACTGAAGCATTTTTTTTATACTGATAACATTTTAAATTTTACATGACCCTTGTAGGGGACATTTATTTTTTCTTCTACAGTTACAGTCCGATGTATTTTGTATAGTTGTTATTTGTAGTTTATTAATTTTCTTATTATTAGAGATAATTATTTTCTGATGAAGGTTAGGCATAGTAGAGTAAGAGACTTTAATTGTGTTCTTATTGAAAAGTTTATTATATCTATGGGGGCTTTAAAGTTCTTATCTAATATTTTAAAAAAAAATTCTGGCTATGTTTGTTTCTAGGTTTTTGGAATATGGGGGGTTGCACCATAGGATCTCCTCGTGTCTATTCTTACGTTTACGGGTTTTGGTTTGCTGTATATTTGTATTATTATCTAATATTTGTGGTTTGGTTTTATCTTTTTTTGTCTCTCGGTTATTTTTCTTAACTCGGATATGAGAAGACATTGTCATATGTTATTACGCTCTTAATAGGTTTATTTTCAATGCAGATTATGTTTCTATTATTTTCATGTATGAATTTAATTTGTCAATTATATACAGAATTTTTAAGGGTCTCATTATAATATTTTTCATTTTTGGTAAATATGGATTTAGTAGAAGACAGTCTAGAAATTCTTAAAGCGGTATTGGGAACTATATATTTTAATATTGATTTAGGGTGGTTTAATTGATTGTGGACATATAGTAGTGATTGGTTAGGTGTATGATAGGTTCAAAGGTAAAATTCTCAAGACTTAAGGTTATGTCTAAGAAATTAACAATTTTTTTATTAGGGTCGATTTTATACTAAGTCCATAATTTTTAAATAATTTATGTAGAGATTTAATTGCTTTTTCATAATTTTTATTAGTAGAATTCGTTATGAAAAGTGCATCATCTCTATATTGCCCTCCTTCAAGTTTGAATTGTTTATGGAGTATACAATGTATTTCATTTAAAAGGAAAAGGCCAACTAGATCAGTGACCTTAGTCAAATCCGTCGATCTAATTAAAATGTTGAAGTGGTTAGGTGTATTTTTCCTGGTCCAATATTTATTATCAAATGTTATTAAAGACTCTCTAGCTATAAGTATTAGTTTAATTTCGTCTTGAGTTATATTAGTTTATTTTCGTGCCATAAAAAGAGATTTATTAAGTAGGATAGGTGATATAGATTGGTAATATGATTCAATGTCAAAAGAAAGAAATGTAATGTTATTTTTATTTTGAATGTTAGAAAACCCGTCGATTACTTGGTTGGAAGATTGCCATAATGGGTATTTTATTATGGACTTAATTTCGGGGATAATTCTATCTAATACGTTTTTACTAACCAGTCCTATATTTCTTTCAACTAAAAATGGCAAATAATTGAGACTTGCAAATCATATAAACCAGGAGATAAATTTTGTGCACTATGTACAAAAGAGACCCTAAAAATTTTAAAATATGAAGATATAAAAAGTACAACCAAACTATTAAATTCAAGACAGGAGCTTATGACATGTAGTCATAAACGTTGGTTTAAATTTAATAAATATAAACCACCTTAAATCATTAACAATTACTTATTAGTAAAAATAGATTACAATTATTATTATTTTTTTAATAAATTAAGTTAGACTAATTACCTCCCTTACACCCGTCAAATAAATAATAAATAAAGTAAAGAAAACATGACAATTATTTCCCCTTAAAACTTGTAATAATAATATTCTCTATACATAACCGTAGCGTCTTTAAATCAAAAATACGCTAACGGAAGCAATTTATTGCACGAGCGTCCCCCCTTTTTAAACTTCATCATTCAATAAGATAAAAAGCTATAGCAAACATCTAAATGACTATTTTAACCACAGTTCCTGATTTCCAAAAAAGAAAAATTTAAAGGTAAATGTCTCTATATATTTTTAAAGCAAATGTATTACGTAAATTCAAAAATATATCTTTTTCTCTACTTATTTCTATCTCTAACCCATATTAATTTTCTTATAAATTTTAAATCCAGACCTTTTATTTCAATTTTTCAGATTCATCTACCTTACTTTTACTGTTAGGTTTATTTATGGTGTCTTTTAAATTCAATAAAAACCCTCCAAAATTTGCTGATGGGGAGACCCTGCTTACAAAAAAACAATATATAATTATTCTACATAACTTGATGTATACCACAATAAAAAGCATTGGTTTCCGAAACGATCGTACAGATAATTATTTTTGTTGTGGTTCCTTCTAAGGAAACGGATTTTTAATTTAATTAAAATTTGATTTTTAAATTTTAAATTATAAATCACATTATTTAATATTGAATTAGCTCTAGTACATTTTACTCTCGATCTTATTATATATCTAAATTACAACGAGCACTTTCTATTTCCTGTATTTAATTAAACTAGTAATTTAACTGTTACATTAAAATACACTCAGCACTTTAGAGTATTGTTTTAATCTCTTTTAAATTATATTTATATGTGTATATACACATATATAACAAAATACATACACATATATACATATATTTACATATATACATCTATATATACTTATATATACATATATTTATATATATATACATATATTTATACATATATATATATACATATATATATATGCATATATATGTAAACATACATATATATACATCTATACATATATATATACATATGTGTACATATATACATATATTTATACATATATATACATATATATACACATATACATATATATACATATATATATCTATACATATATATACATATACACCCATATCTATACATATATATATATGTATATATACACATATACACCTATGTACATTTATATGTACATATATACATATATGCATATATATATATACATATACACATATATACATATGCATGTATACATATATATGCATATATAAATATATACATATATACCCATAAATGTATACATCTGTACATATATATACGTATATACATATACATATATACATATATACATATACATACACATATACATATATATACATATATACATATGTATGTATACATAGATATACATACATACATATATACATACATATAAATACATATATACATACATATATACATACGTATATACATATATATATACATATATACATACATATATACATACATATATATATACATATACTTATATACATATATATATATACATATGTAGGCATATATATACATATATATATATGTTACTATAAAAAAAGACCGTTGTGAAATATAGTATGCATAATACGTGAGCCTCATTGTTCGCATCCTAGACAGAACACAAATTAGTATTAATACAATTTCACTTTACCTTTGTTTTAGTAGAATGACACAACACAAGACGGCTGTTATAAAAATACATGATGACACGTTTATTTCTTCTTTGACCGCTGTGACAGAATTCTGCATTTCAGAGACTCAAAGTTTTTACATGGTTTATCTGACCTCTCTCGCTACTAGAGCAAGCCTTGACTCTAACAGAGAATGGGTCGGATCTCCTCTGCTTCTCTGATCTGACTGATCATATTCTCTGCTCTAATCTTTTTCTAACTCACCTCGGACCCTCCTATATGTAGAAATATTTTCTACCCTTACGTCACACGTATGCCTGGTCAACGTGACCATAAATCACGTGTTTCCAACATGCGCGATTTGCACGTTTTTGAAACCATTTCTTACGACCAGAAAATTTCCCATTATCTTTGTTGTTTTGCAAAGGAATTTAACGTCCTTGTCTAATTCTGTAACCCATATGTTTATTATGCATTATTTCTAAGAATGTGAATAGTTTCCAGCCAAATTAGTATTTAATTAATATTTTAACAGAATCAACAATTTACTGGACATTCCATTTATAATAACTTTCTGTATTTATTTTAACTTATGATTTGAATTCTCAATTCTAAGTCCAGCATTGCAATTTCGAATCATTTACTATCCTATTTCATATTTACTTTTATCTAATTTCCTATTTTTTTTTACCTACATGAAAATGGGGCAGCCCTTATTATGTAACATAATGACTGCCAGTTTCACTAATGTTGCAACTTTGATTGGGGGAGTATGTTTAAATCCAGAATGAAAATTTGACGGACTCTGCTAGAGAGCATTCTTTTTGTCGGCCTTGGGGCTTCATGCAAGATAATGACACAAAGCATTCGGCTTATCTGACTAAGAAATTGCTGGAGACCAGCAATACCAATCTTTTGGAGTGGTAATCAAAGAGCCCAGACCTCTATTCCATTGAACATTTGTGGAGGAATTTTAAATCGAGATTACTGGAGAGGAAGCCTAAAAATCTCACTCATACAGTGGTTTTTTTCAGGAGAAATGGGCTAAATTTACTGCTGGAGAATGCTACTAGTAAATTATAATAAACGACGTCGGCAATAATTAAGGCTAAAGGCCACACAATCGATCATTAGAATTACGGTGCCAATAAATTTGAACAAGGCAATTTTAAACTTTCGTTTGTGATTCCTTTATTATTCATTTTTTTATAAATTCGAATGTTGAGTTGGCAAGAACAGTTCTAAATATATATTATACTTATTTCCTTTGATTTTCTGAAGGATTTTTAATACAAATTAGGGTTTTATTGAACCGTGCCAAAAAATATGATCATACATATATATCCGAACACCCGGGCAACGCCGAGCTCCCATGCTAGTTATATATAAATATAAAATAAAAAGGAGGTGATATACGGTGCTGTATTACGGATTAAGAAACAGCATGGGTCCCCTAAGTTGAGATTGGAATCATTAGATTTCATTAAAAAACCGAATCGAGTTCCGTGATAAAAAAGTCACGAGATTGTAAAACATCCCTTGATCATTACTCACTGACACACATCACCGTGCTTCTCTTTGCGTACATACACGTACCCACCTACCCACCCATACACACATATATATATGCAAATATGTATGCGTATATATATATATATATATATATATATATATACGGTCAAATAGTTAATACAACATATTAAACACTTTAAAAAAAAACTTAAAAACATATTTAATCTGAAAAGGAAACACTTGATAAGAGGATAGTCCTTAATCCGCGGAGTTTCGATCGATTTCGCCCTTTGCATTATTTTGGACCATCTTCCAATTACGGTATTTGCTTGGATTTTACTTGTGCAAATGGAAATGCAATTAACTTTCTTGAAGTTATATTTATGGATTTTACCGTCATTAGATTATTTATCTTTCACCAGACTATCCATTCACGTGTAATCGCCCCTTTCTTCACCTTATTCCCTCTTCTTCACTTTTTGTTATCAAGTAAGATATTTGACTTACTTGTTGTTTAATCAAATACTTTTGTATGCAAAATCTGATCCCGCATTTTGCTAATTCCTACCCTCTGATGAGAAGGAACGTATTTATTCGAAATTCCGCGGATTAAGGACTATCCGCTTATCAAGTGTTTCTTTTTCAGATTAAATATGATTTAGACTATCTTTCAAAGTGTTATTAACTGTTTACTCGTATTATAAGCTCTATCACCTATTTGGTTTCATCCAGCTTTTACATCTAGCTGAGATAACTTTATAAATAATTATTTTTTTAATATTTATAATAGACTTTATTTTTTTTTTACCATCTTCGATCATTTTGGTAAAGGTAATTGTAATTTTTATTTTACACACATATACATATATCAGGGTGGGCCAAAATAAGGGTCCTATCTAACTTAAAAATTGGACCCTTATTTGGCCCACCCTGTATATGCACATGCATACACGTATATTCTATTTATATATATATATATATATATATATATATATATATATATATATATAACTTTTCACTTTTTTCATTTTAATTTTTTACGGTTATTTGCATTTACTATCTCAATATAGGAAGATTATTCGCAATTGATAGTTCTCGTTATAACTATCAAAATACTATAAATATTTTTGATTATAATATAAAAATTATACACAACATCGGAAAAAAATTTAAAAATAAACATAAAGGAAAGTATTTTCGATTATTCAATAATGCCTGCTCCAATGAAAACATGGCGCCATAATTATTGGCTGTTCTTAGCTACACCAAGATTCTAGGAAGGGGTTGTCCACCTTGAATGCAGGCCCGCTTGTGGCTTACGAATAGGATGCGGGACAAGCAGGTTTGGCCACAGCAGCTGTAGTCTAGTAAACATTGCGTTAGGTGTGCTACTGGGGCTTCTCGAAGCTTCTTTCTGCGGCGATTCTCCCGCACAGAGAATGTGAGGGAAATCTCCAAGGAACGACAACCTAGTGGACAGTAGGTCGTCAGGTAGCACGGTCATCAGCAGGAGCAGACCACTGGAGGTCGTCAATATGGCAGTCATCGAGGGATTGTTCAGAGGCTTTATGGTCTTTAATACACCTATTAAATATATATATATATATATATATATATATATATATATATATATGTATATATATACATATATATATATACATATATATATATATATATATTCCCGTATGTATGTATATCTATCTATGTATGCAATAATGTGTATGGTATAATCTATATACGTGCGCAATTCCTTTTTTTTTTTTTTTGAAACCATTAATACGTTGTGAAGATAATTACCTCCAAAAAACAGAAATTCGATCTTCATTCTTGGATTGAGTTCGTTCCATCATCATTGAACAGAACCTACTTACTACATCTTTACATTTGGATTCCGTCCAAGAAAACGATTTGGCTAATTTTTTTGTGTTCAATCTTTTTCAACATTACTTTTTCTTGCGTTTCATTCACTTTCTCAAATTCCTTTTATTTTCGTCTTCAAACACCACGTCCTGTTCTCCCAACAACCCGATTCGTTTTTCCGAATTCTGCCAAAATAATCACTTCTGGCAGCCGACCTTTTAACAGGTATGACACCATCCGTTTAAAACGTTCTTAACAAGAAGCTTTTAAGATAAAAAGAACAGATGGGGGTATGTATATATATATATATATATAAATATATATATATATATATATATATATATATATATATGTTTATTGTGCCTTTATGTTTATGTAGGTGTGTATATACGCATAAATATAAATTAAGTATTTAATGTAGATATACGTATAATATTATGAGATTTACATACACTAGGTATACACAGACACTCACACACAGGCATATACACAACCCTACGCATATATATGCATATATACATAAATACATTTCAGTATTTACTTCAGCAGTTTTGAATTGTTCAATAGACCTAAGTAACACATATCTAAATGTAATTATTCAAAGATATATACGGATAAATATTTGTTCCAGTTGAAGGTAAATCATTGTAACATGTTTACTTAAAAGAAACGGAACGTATGTATAACATACATGTATAGCACACATATCAATATATATGCATAAAAAAACACCCGATCTCCAAGGTGGAGACGCTAACCTTAATATTGTTAAAAAATCAATAACAAAAAACTACTTTTATATATAAAAGTTAAAAATAATCAGTAAATTGTCTATGCCCTCATAGCCTAATGGATCCAGACGCTTGACTGAAATACATCAGGTCCGGGGTTCGATCTCTTACAACAGTAAAGCTAAGCTGAAGAGGAGTAGCGCCCCGAAACCCACGTGTACGTAGATTACTGTTTTAAAAAAAGAAATAAAGAAAATTACGTCCAAATAAAAAATGTGTATATATATATATATATATATATATATATATATATATATATATATATATATATATTATTATTATTATTATTATTATTACATTTTCACCCCAAACACGTAACGTTGCCATTTTGATGTAGGCGGCTACTATCAGAGGCCTAAGTTGCAGGGGGACTATGTAGCGAGTTTAGCAGCAATGCATCTGTTCACATAACACTTGAACTTCTGCATGTCAGTAAAACTGGGGACACAGGTAACCGGAAGAGAATTCCAAATTCCTGCAATTAAGGGGAATAAGCTATTAGAGTAAAAGACAGTTACATCTGGGGATCTCAACTGTTTAGCGATGGGACTTCGCTTCTTCTCTGGCTTGTTGGGGATATTTTCGTTGAGAGAGTACAAGTGCTTCTAGTTCCTCAGAGCATCCACCATTAAATTACTAGTAAAACAGGCACAGGGATGCAACATGTTGTCGGTAGGAGAGAGGCTAAAGTGTATATGATAATTCGGGAACTATTTGGTTGGCTACTCTCTTTTGGATCCTGTTAATGAGCGAGGGGCTAGTAGCAAATGCACCAGCCAAAATGTGAGTGCAATTCTCCATACACAGGTTAATGGTGACTTTGTAGAGGTGCATGATACTTTCAGTCGTAAATAATTATCTAGCACGCTAGAGAGAGCCCACCTTTTTTCAGCAGCCTTAGCAATAATCTCGTGTTTATCTATTCTAACTCGTGTTTCTTGTGAACCTTAAACCAAGGAGCTATAACGAAGTGCTCTCGTGTAAAGTATCTCTAGCTATAGCCATTGGGGGTTCGTAAGGTTTCATGTAATTTTAATGGACATGAACTTATTCTTGATAGCGGTGAACGTTACCATCCATTGTTCCCCATTTCCCTACAGACTGAAGGGCTTCCTCAAGGTTTTCGTCCATTTCCTTAGATATGTTCTCATTAGTTTTACCCACGTTCTTGCGAAAGAGCGTTGTATCGTCGGCAAACACACACACACATATATATATATATATATATATATATATATATATATGTATGTATGTATGTATGTGTGTATATGTGGGTATATAAATATATATATATATATATATATATATATATGTTTATATATATATATATGTATGTGTGTATATGTGGGTACATAAATATATATATATATATATATATATGTTTATATATATATATGTATGTGTGTATATGTGGGTATATAAATATATATATATATATATATATATATATATATATATATATATATATATATGTTTTACATGGAAATATTGTTCATCAACGCTTCGTCTTTATTTCAACAATTTAATAGGATGATTACATTGGAGAAAATGAAACGCAAGTACATTATTTAAAAATCGAATTGTTGCGGAAAGGCTATCTTTGTTCTTCTTTAGACTGAAATACTTTTCTAACAATTAAAGGTAAATAGGACGTTGCAGAGGGTGTGGTGTTATTTATGTCGTATAGTTGTTTAGATTTTTGAAAAATATATGATGCAATAAGTATTTATTTTAAAATTAATATATCCGCTATAGTTCAAATGTGGATTGCGTAATTATAATTTATAAACTGATTATACGTACTAAATTGTATGCATAATACTTTAATGTAATAAATGAGTTAAACTGTTCTTCGATTTATATTCTATTAAAATTTAATTAATTAAGTCGAAAAACTTTAGCAACGGTCGCGATGTTTCTTTTTTTTGCGTTTCAGTGTGGTAATCGTTGATTCAATAAGTTTTCCTAGACATTGATCCCTATATATATATATATATATATATATATATATATATATATATATATATATATATATATATGTATATATATATGTATGTATATATATATATATATATATATATATATATATATAACTCATTATTTACCCCCTATGATTTGGACCATAATAGGATTAAAATTCAAGACATTTCATACAAATGTAATAAACACAAACAGCAGCACAATATCTGAGGTGTGTTATAGGCATATTACCTCTCCACTTCCTCGATAATCGTAGATTCTTATATTTTTTCTGCTGAAAGTTGAATGCAACAATCGGTTTAAATCAATTGAAGTAGTAAATTGGTTTCTCTATAATCAATTTCTGTGTCCCGCGCCACCACTTACATCGTTTCCGGATCGTTCACAAGGGGCAGTTACGAAGGAACGCCGGTGTGGGTTTTCTTTACTTAGTAGTTGCTTAAAATACTGGAATGGATTTTTACCGAGCCTTTCCGTTCTATGTTGCCTATTGGATGAAACGCACCACGGAATATACCGATACCAACAAACCTACAACGAGTAATTTGTATCGAATTCTTACTTTTACGTTGCTTAATTACCATTTATATTACTACAACAAATTGCATAAAATATTATTCAAACTCTCTCTTACTGAAATTCGTTTTGTGCACTACGACTGCCGTTTTCACATAGAAAATCACGTTTACAAAACAAACCCCTAACGCACTAACCTTTGGGTCCATATTTTACTACACCCCCATTCTTTTTTTTATATAAAATAAACATATTATACATTATTTCCGTTTTATTTTGTTTTGTTTGCTGGAATGAGATTTTAAAGTTCATTTTCGTTATATTCTTTGGACTGGGTTAATTCCTCATGAACTGCATCGCATCAAACTAACCTTTGATTCCATGTTTTACTTCAAACTAAATTGGTCTCCAAGTTTTACTCATAACACGTTTGTTTTTCTTTTAGCGAACCCTCATCGAATAACACTTAGCAGCCGATATTCAGGTAAATGCACTTTCATATCACATTGCATTAGACAACCTGCCACTTCTTTTATGTTAAGTTACTGAAAATCATTAAACTCAGTTGCAGTACTCCGTGGCGTAGTGGTTACCTACCGTTGTTGGTTTTTTTAATTCCTAGAATCGAATTTGAAACATACTTTAATTCATATAGTTTCTGTACGTTTTCAATTTACTAAACTAGATTTCCTTGTATTTCTGTGCCAAGAAACCAGTTGCCTACAAAACTGGAATGGAATTTTACACTTCCTTCTTTTTAATTATTTCTCTTAAAAAATAAAAACGTATATTAAGTTTCATTTCTTCACCAGTGAGGGAGGAAAATTACAACATAACTTATATCGTGGTATTTCCTTTTTTACAGTTTTTGCCATAAAAAATTAGTATTTTTTTCAAGTTTTCGCGCAAAAGACGTACAGATAAAATGTTTGCCAGATGTGGGTTGTAAATAGAGTTTCATTTCTTTGTCAGGAGGGGGTTAGTAGAAACATCAACTATAATGTCATTTTTCCCCAAAAAATTGGTCTGTTAAGGAACTCTGATTCTTTCCATTTTTTTTTTTCGCAAAACAAACAAAAAATAAATAGATAAAAGTAATTTCCGGTGTATTGCGTTTCCAAAATAACGCCCGGTGTTTACATTTCTTTAAACTTTGCTCCGCTCATATATTAGCTAAATCGTTTCAAAAAGTAGTAAACTCATACGTTTCATTCAGTATTTGAAACGTTGAAATCATCTATTTGGTCTGTAGCAGTGGGGGGATTAAAAACATAAACTGAATTGTGTCATTTTTTCCAGTTTAAAAGTCGATCTAATATCATAAGTTCAAAACACAAGAACATAGAGTTCATTAGTTGAGTATATAACAATCTTAAACTTTTTACACAATACATTTTATTTTTACAATATGCAACCAAAAAAGACTCGTAATACAACAATACTTTCAACTAGAAACAGAAGTTAACAATGGGAACATTATGAACAGTCTCAGGAAGACACTTTTGGTACTTACTTGAATGAAAACACAAATCGAGACTGAGTCACATTAGCAAGTTACTTTGACCCAGACTCATATAAGTCGGAACAGTCTCAACTTACTGATATACACATATATGTGGAACCTATGGTTGCGCAAAACAGAATGGCTATATTAGAAGCAATGCAGATACAAACACGATTGACACCTGCTCATTAATAATCTTTCTGGTACTTAAATAAATTAAAACAGGTTCCCGTTACTATTTCTTAGTTGCCGAGCTATTTACGTCACACGTTTTTTTTTGTTTTTTTTTTGTTTAAAAAATATTTAACTGATTTAAAAAATGTAAATATGTTGATTTGAAAAAAAACAACATATTTTTTTATGCTTACCAGCAAGGATGTGCGTCTGTTTATTATTCTTTGACCGAAAAAATATTGTAAAAGTTTGCATCGTAAGACATTATATTTTTGCCCTAAAAGTATTTTTTAATCCACCGAGGGAGTCCATTTTTAATATGAAAAAGAAGTCATAGATTTAGCTACATGAACTATGTTCTTTCACAGGGTAACTTTTAAAGAAAATTGCCATCCTTCCTCATAGACATCTCTTTATATTGATTAGATATATTCAATATTATTAAGGTTTTGATAACACAGTGGCCAGATCATGAGAGGTTCTACACCAATTCCCCTAGATTGAAGAAACAATGAAGTTGCTCTAGTTAAATTTGCTTGTGCATTTACATGCGCAGAAATCATCTGAATACGTCGTGAAAGACAAAACTATGAAGGTTTAGAAGGAACATTTTTGTTTGTGATGACGTGCATAGTTCTAGGAGTCATCGCAAGTGAGTTTGCGGTAGTGTGTGTACATTGCCTTTACGGGAGCTTGTTGCGCATTCGTTCGTATTGAACGGTTAGTGTGCAGTTGCCGGCTGTCAACAGAACTTTCAGTTGTGAGTTTATCGTGTGCGTGATGCAACTCAACTCCAATTGTTGATTCAACTTCTCCCTACCTGTGGATAAGGATGTTCTGTCATTGTTACTTTGTTGTTGCACCTGCTGTGCGGGCGAGAATGTGTATAGGCCTATGTGATGTTCCTCCTCGCGTTTGTTGCAGCGTAATGTCAGAAAACCGTGAAAAATGTTTGTCGAGCTTGATTGATTTTTAATTCGGTATAAAGTCGACAGATCCGTGTATATTTTTATTTGCCGAGTCTGACAAGGGATTTCGACATTGTTGTTCGTACACTGATGGATAAATTCTCCTTTTCCTAGCCGTCTGTATACCCAACATTGCTTGTGTTTAGTTAAATAACGAGGTGTTGTTCCGGTTGTAGTGTAGTTGGCCTTTTAAAAAATTATTATTGTTGGAACAAAGTTTTTCAGTTATATATATATATATATATATATATATATATATATATATATATATATATATATATATATATATATATAGCTGAGTTTGTTGCGTTGAAGTATGTAGTAGCTGGTCTGTTCGGTAAAGAAAATGGAAGGCGAAATTTCGTCTTCCCAGTGGTTGATTAGCGCGTAAAGAAAAACAAACTCTTTCTGATTTTGTTTGTTTGTTTGTTTGTTTGTTTTAAAACAGAAATCTTCAGTGTTTTTTCTTCTTCTCTTTTTTGGAAGAGAAAGATGGGAAACCCGTTACGAATTTTTTTTTTTGTTATGGTTTTCTTCGATTTTGAACGCGCTATAGCTGGTTGTATCGGCGATGGCGACAAAGGGGAACATGAATAATTTTCTAATTGTTATCATCAAAGTTATTTTTGTGAAAAAATATCTCTCCGAGTCAGTCTGCCCTTGTGATTTGGTCCTTTGTCGTTTTTTTGTATATTTTGCTAAAAAATAATAAATGCCGCTTTGCAATCAAAATGTATGTGTTCGTTTCAAGTTACCATATTATATGACGAAAACGTTGTGTATTTCTCTCCTAATAATTGCTTAACAGTACGCAAATTAGACCACTGAATGGTTCAAAACAGCAATTGAAACCAATGTTCCAATGCGGAAATTTTATATACCAAGCCCTACTCTCCCCACTAGTTTACTTCTACTTGCGCAACTGCCATTGCTCAATGGCAGCATGCATACCACCGATTTAGCCGATATAAGTCCAGTTCAAACAAATAGAAGTATATAGAATCTAGAAGTAACGTTAAGAAAGAAATAGCGACAGCTAAGAGAGAATTCACTGAAACCACTAAAAAACGCATCGAAGCACAAAAATTAGGAAATCTTGACTCATGGAAAATCTACAACAGTGTAGTAAATAATGGGCAATCAACAATTTTCCCACTAACCAACACTCACTAGGTTGTTTGCTCAGCAACCGACAAGGCTAATATGCTAGCCAGCCGGGTTTCCTCGAACTCCACACTGGGTCCTTCCAACCACCCTCTGCCTGACTTTCCTTTGTTGACAGACGCCATGCTAGAAGATCTAAAAATCACACCTGCTCAGGTACACGCTATCATAAAAAACCTTGCCACTTCAAAAGCATGTGGACCTGATCTCATCCCAACTGTGCCATTAAAAAAGTGCTCAACCGAAGTGACTCAAGTTCTCTCCAAACTCTACAACAAATGCCTTAATGAATCATGCTTTCCCGGCTGTTGGAAAACGGCTTCTCTGGTACCAGTGTTCAAGAATTCTGGCGAAAGAACTGACCCATCTAATTCTCGCCCCATTAGCCTTCTCCCACTTGTCGCCAAAATATTTGAGACCGTAATGAATCATGCTCTAGTTCGGCACGTTATATATGCTAAACTTCTGACTGACAAACAACATGGATTTAGACAAGCCCGTTCCACAGCTGACATACTCACTGTAATCTCTGAACGTATATACCATTCACTGGACAAAGTGGGGTAAGGCAACGCGGTAGCTCGAGATATATCTAAGGCCTGTGACAGGGTATGACATGAGGGTCTCCTCAGGAAAATTAAACCATGCGGTATCACTGGTACAATTACATAATTAATTAAATAATTAAATAATTCAAATTCAAAAATAAAAATTAAATCCTTCTATAATAAAAGAAATATCCAGGTTGTCCTCGACGGTCGTACATCTAAACCGTGTGATATAAATGCGGGAGTTCCTCAGAGTTCTATCATTGGCCCTCTATTGTTCCTAATATTTATTAATGACCTCCCTGACAAAACTGCCTCTGACATGGGTATATGTGCTGATGACACCACACTCGATAGCAGGCATGACAGGAAAAAAATGAACACATAACAAAAGAAATGGCAAACTCACTAGAGGATGACCTCCAATCTGTATTGCAATGGGGACATAAATGGATGATCACATTCAATGCTGCCAACACTAAACTGGTTTCCTTCAATAATTACAAGAAACCTTCTCAGCCACCAATAGCAATGGCCAGTGATTCCCTGTCTGAGAGTACATCTTTCAAACTGCTTGGCCTAACGTTCACAGGAAACATGAGTTGGAACAATTATATTGAAAAAATTTTCCAGGGCCGCTGCGAAGAAGGTAGGCTCTCTCTACCGTGCTTGAAAACTACTGGCACCTGAAAGTATCCTGTACCTCTATAAGGCCACCATTCGAACATGTATGGAGTATTGTTGTCACATTTGCTTGGTGCATCTGCTGGTAGTCTCTCGCTCCTAAACAAGGTT
This sequence comes from Euprymna scolopes, assembly GCF_053919585.1. Taxonomy (NCBI): domain Eukaryota; kingdom Metazoa; phylum Mollusca; class Cephalopoda; order Sepiida; family Sepiolidae; genus Euprymna; species Euprymna scolopes. Next base: position 17,426,966 of record NC_136508.1, read on the forward strand.
CAAAAGAGAGTCGCCAATCTGATCGGCCCTGAACTGGAATCTAAGCTTCGAACTGGCATCGACGAAACGTTGCATTCCTCTGCCTGTTCTACAAGTATTTTAATGGTGAATGTTCTGACGAATTGCAGCCACTTGTGCCCCCACGACGTAGACAACCTCGACAAACCCGACAGGCAGCTAAATCCCACCCCCACACAGTAGAGATCCCTAGATGTAAAAGATATATCTACTCCAGTAGGTTCTTCCCCAGAACCGCTAGACTCTTGAATTCTATTCCAGGTCCATGTTTCCCTAACTCTACTGACATGCAGAAGTTACAAGTGTAACGTGAACCGACATCTTGCCGCCCAAATCCCAACGTAGTGCCCCAGTAGTTGCTGCCCCTGATAGTAGTCCCCTACACCAAAGTGGCAATGTGCCTTGTTTCAGGTGAAAATATAATGAAAAAAATAAAATAAACATAAGGCCAAACGACATTACTTCTAAAAAAAAAACAGCAACAAAGGGTTTATTTAAAAAAAAAAGGCGAGATTGTATCTCAGACTGGAGAGAAAGAAAGACAGTATAAATGAATGTTTTAAAGTGTCGTATGCCATCAGACTGCTGCTATAAACATTGGCCAGTGCAGCCGAATAACATTAGCACCGGCCATTGATACGTTTATAGTAAATAGTTTGTTAACTTGCTACAGATTTCCACACAAAACATGGTGCATCCTCCTCCTTATATGCGAAGTAATATGGAACGGGTCCGAGTTCCGTTCGAGTTCCAAACTTTGTCACATCTATGTGAACCGTTGAACCGTCGAAAGAAGCATTAGTTAGATCCGAAAATAGGACCAGTTTTAAGTCTATTTACATATAAGTGTTGGCCCACTCTATTCGTCTTTCCCTATGCACTTTGCTTAATGGAAGATATTTGATGTCCCTTGCCGTCTGATTCAATATATAGCACCGGGTCTTACTGGATCTTTGTGATCTTTGTTTCAACTGACTTCCCTACGAATTGTCCGACTATCACGATCTGAAGTGTTTTACTGGGGCCCTTATAGATCCTAGATTTGGAGGCTGGGTTGTTTACGATTGAAGTCAAGTTTCTCCAAACCCTTCTCAATTGCGTGGCTAAATATTTAATCGATAATCCTTCTGCGCTCCCCACAACAAACCTTTGCCTTTCAATGACCTTGAATTGCCCGAGTTTTTACATTATTATAACTCTGCAATAAACCGATAGACAGTATAATTTCTTTGAAAATAACTAAACTGCCTATCTACTTTAATTGCGCATGAATTTTAATAAAATTTGGATAAATAACTAAACTTAAATTCTACGTTTAGTGATACAGTTTTTTGTGATATGTAAATCATTGAATATTGATATTTTACAAATCTGCAATAAGCCATGCACGCAGTTTTAAAATACGCTATTACGCCATATATGACGCATGAGAATTCATGACGCCATATGTATATATATATATATATATATATATATATATATATATATATATATATATATATATATACCCCATTTTTGGCAATTTTTATATCTCTTAATTCTAAGCGATTGTTATCAGTATATAACAATGGAATGCTCGTGAAAGGATAATGACTTACATTACATAATAGTTTAAGTGGCATTTGCCCCAAAGGTGGCACACTAATGAGAGCATCTATTTCCACGAGCCTATTTATGCCACATTTTACAGCTATAAAATATTTGAATCCTAGTAATTTGTTTTCTAATTTTTCTATATGAATTTCGAAAAAAAATCAGCAAAGGGACACTTGAATCTAAATATTTCTCATATGTTATATCGCCCCACTTTGGTTTTAATACAAAGCTCTCACAGGATATAAGGGTAATATGATACAGGATATATTCATAATCGCACGGTAAGTCTAAAAGAGGTGAGATGCAACATATGAGGAATATTTGGTATCAAGTCTCCTCTTGGTTTTATTTCTGGTCATTTGAAACAATAGCAACAAGTGGTTGTCTCGTCTTCGTCAAGGCCAGAGGTTTTGGGTGTATATATCTATATTTTTATAAAGTAATAGGGTTCGTGTGTTTCTGTCTGTGTGTACAGCTCTCCATCATCAACGAAATATCAAGGAGGTAAGAGGGTAGATCTCTCCTGGTAGAGAAACATTAGAACCCATTTTAGGATGTTTCTGTTAAAGGAGACATAAGAATCAATGCCTAATTTCTTTATATACTATTCTACAAACCACCCCCATATCGAATGACTTATGCTCATTTGCATATCACATTATATTAAATCTCTATAACTAATTACCTCGACCTTATTACATATTGGAAATATTCTAATCATTTCAACTGTACTATTTACAAAATCTATTTAACATTTAATTATTTAATATATTTTCATTTAATTTTATATTCGATTTATTTCACTTTACGTATATTATCTGAAAGGTTTACTGTTTGTACAATCGGAGATTTACGTCATTACATGTTGTCGGTAATAGATATTTTTCTTTTTATTGGATTGTTTTTCCACTTATTTTTATTATTAAATTTACCTTTTGTTTATAATTTTAACTTCTGGTGCTTACGCATTAACACTTTTTTTTAACCTATTTTCAAAAATAAACAATAATTTTTATTTATTTTAAGCATAACTTTATTAATACTTTTTTTTTTTTATCTAAACTTGAAATTTCACAATATTTATTTAAATTCCCACCCCCCTCCTCACTCTACGATTGCCTTTCGAAATAATAACGTATTCTTTCCGCACGCTACCAAACCTACAGACATATCTACGTTTGCTCTATCAACTGCTGGATTTTAAGTTAATACAACATTAAAAAAATGAAATTAATATTAAAAAAGGTTTGTGAACAATATTTCTTTCAAAATTATTTTTTATATCACTGTTCTGTTTATATTCCTATAAATTTATATTGTGAAAATTTACCACTTACCAATAATATAGACGAATTTAGGAAAACTCGCCCCGGAAAAACTTGTCTCGGGAAAACTCGTCTCCGGAAAACTCGTCCCCTTTCGCTAGGTAGGAAAAATGGTCCCTTATTGAATAAATATCGATCGTTCTTGAAGGAGATATTGCTTTTTAAAATAGACAACCCCCCCCATAATATTTAAAAAAAAATATTGGTAAAACTATACAAACACCGTGACAGCGAATTAACCCTAACCCTAATCCTAACCCTAACCCCTAACCCTAACCCTAACCCTAACCCTAAACCCTAACCCTAACCCTAATCCTAACCCTAACCCTAACGCTGTCACGGTGTTTGTATAATAATACCAAAATATTTTTATTTGTTTAATGTTTTTTTTTTTTTTTTTTTTTTTTTTTTTAAATAAAATCGATTGCCCGTTTTCTACCTAACTGGCTAAGTTCTTAGTGGTTTCACTTATTTTTAAGCGTTTAATATGTTCATACAAAGTTAATTACAATTTTTTTGTTTCTTATTTTAACGATGTTTTTTGGAGTCATAAAAACAATAATAAAAAACAAAACCAAAAAATTAAAAACTGGGAGCGTTACTTTTTTGTTTTGGTTTTTTAATTATGATAGTTTTTTGTTGTTATGTTTTTGTTTTCTCTCATACCAAATGCACTCATGCGTTATTTAAAATTATAATTTTATCCATTATCAACATTTATTGTCGTCCTGTCAAATTTTGCAAAAATTAACTAATAAATTAAAAGCGAAATATTTTTTTGGCGCGATAGATGCCATGTGCTTACAATCTCTCGTTAACTAATTTTTAATTTTTTAAATTTTTACTTCAAAATTCTAAAATCAATCATTCAGAGAAAAAGTAATCACTAGATAAATTTATTAATCAATTTGGTAATCGTGAAGAAAGAGAGAGCCTGTTTCCTCCGTTTGACTATAGGTGGCGTTACTGTCTGTCCACCCAGTTACGGAAGCACAAAATGTTTTCAATGCCACTCTTGAAATAAAAATAAATGTTTTTGTTATATTTTAATTTTAAACGTGTTTTTTTTTTTTTTTTTGCAAACATATTTAAGTTTTATTTTTTCAAACATATTTACGTTTTTTTTGTTGTTGTTTTTGCAAACATATTTAAGTTTTATTTTTCCAAACATTTACGTTTTGTTGCTTGTTTATTTTCAAACATTTACGTTTTTTTGTTTTTTTTGCAAGCATAAACTAAATATTTTTAAATATTTTTCTTTTTGAAAAGTTTGCTTATGCACTTATTGTACCGGTACCGCGCTATTTCTTAATAGTAGTTTCAAGTAAGATTCAGGTTTTACAATATCCTTTTTCAAATATATATATAAATACTCGCGGAAAAGGTAAAATAAGTGCAGAAAATTAAAAAAAAAAAAAAAAAAAAAAAAAAAAAAGGGAGGGGCTCATAAAAAAGATTTAAAAAAAAAAAAAACGTTGATTTTTTTTTAATCATAAGAGCGTAAAAAATACTCGCCGAAAAACGGTTGTATGTTTAAAAGAAAAATATAGCAAAAACAAACGTAAATGTTTGGAAAAATAAAACTTATATATGTTTGCAAAAACAAAAAAAAACGTAAATGTTTGAAAAAAAAATAAAACTTAAAACTGTTTGCAAAAAAAAAAAAAAAACATGTTTAAAATTAAAATATAACAAAAACATTTATTTTTATTTCAAGGGTAGCATTATATACATTTTGTGCTTCCGTAACGGGGTGGACAGACAGTAACGCCACCTATAGTCAAACCGAGGAAACAGGCTCTCTCTTTCTTCACGATTGCCATCAATTTTATTGAAAACTCCGCTATCGTTTATCAAGAATCTTTTTAATTTCATTTTTTGTTGGTTGTTTTTCGGAGGGAGATATAGTTTTAACCCCCCCCTCTCTAAATTATATTTTAAAAAATATTGAAATTTGGGTTTGTATTACTGTACACATAGATTCGAAAAAGTAGTTAAAAAACAAATATGTTATCAAAGGCAAGATAAGTTGGGTTACCCGATAAGTTACTTTTCTACCAAACTGGATATAATTCTCGTGTTTTTATTCAATTTAACATGTTTATTCAGCTCGAAAAACATGCAGTGTTTACCGATGTATTGGAAAATTCAAAATGGCGGCCGACTCTCTCTTAAACACGGTAAGTTCGGGAAAAGGTGTTATAAATAATAAACTAGACAAAATACTGTTAGAAATTTGCTCAATATATGTTACCGTGACATAACTTGACATATATTCGGTGGTTTTTTAATGGTATTTTGTCTGGTTTATTATTTATAACACCTTTTCCCGAACTTACCGTGTTAAATAGAGAGAGTCGGCCGCCATTTTGAATTTTCCAATACATCGGTAAACACTGTATGCTTTTTGAGCTGAATAAACATGTTAAATTAAATAAAAACACGAAAATTATATCCAGTTTGGTAGAAAAGTAATTTATCTTGCTTTTGATAACATTTATTTGTTATATATTTGTTTTTTTGACAACTTTTTCGAATCTATGTGTACAGTAATACAAACCCGAACGAGAAATAATGTCCGGTAAATCACATCTTAGGGGTCTTGATAATCGCTAAAAAATAGAAAATTAAAGAAATTACTGAGGGAGATTTAGTTTTAAATAGAAAATAATAAATTTTAATATTTTTTTAAATATAATTTAAAGAGAGGGAGAGAGAGTGGGGGGGTTAAAACTATATCTCCCTCCGAAAAACAACCAACAAAAATGAAATTAAAAAGATTCTTGATAAACGATAGCGGAGTTTTCAATAAAATTGATTAATAAATTTATCTAGTGATTACTTTTTCTCTGAATGATTGATTTTAGAATTTTGAAGTAAAAATTTAAAAAATTAAAAATTAGTTAACGATAGATTGTAAGCACATGGCATCTATCGCGCCAAAAAAATATTTCGCTTTTAATTTATTAGTTAATTTTTGCAAAATTTGACAGGACGACAATAAATGTTGATAATGGATAAAAATATAATTTTAAATAACGCATGAGTGCATTTGGTATGAGAGAAAACAAAAACATAACAACAAAAAACTATCATAATTAAAAACCAAAACAAAAAAGTAACGAAAAATCGAATCGCTCCCTGTTTTTTAATTTTTTGGTTTTGTTTTTAATTATTGTTTTTATGACTCGAAAAAACATCGTTAAAATAAGAACAAAAAAAATTTGTAATCAACTTTGTATGAACATAATAAACGCTTTAATATAAGTGAAACCACTAAGAACTTAGCCAGTTAGGTAGAAAACGGACACTTAGAAAATCGATTTTATTAAAAAAAAAACAAAAAAGAAAACATTAAACAAGTAAAAATATTTTTAAAAAATATTAGGGGGGGGCTATAGTCTATTTTAAAAAATAATATCTCCTTCAAGAATGATCATAAAATGTGTTTTCAATCGGTATTTATTCAATAAGGGACCAGTTTTCCTACCTAGCGAAAGGGGACGAGTTTTCCCGAGACGAGTTTTCCCGAGACGAGTTTTCCCGAGACGAGTTTTCCCGGGACGAGTTTTCCGGCCACCAATATAGACAGTTCAGTTCCTTCGGTATTTGTGGTACCGTTCTGAAATATTAACGTTACTATTTTGAAAGCCATGAAGGCAAAGATGTTTTGTAACTTATTTTGTGCTTCCAACTAACAATTAAAAAAAAAAAATTATATCGTGAAACTTCAATTTTAGCTAAAAAAATGGTAATGTTTAAAATAAATAAAAATTGTTAACTCTTGAAAATAGTTTAAAATTTCAAATAGTTTTCATATTTTTTATTTAGATGATCTGCTTATTTACAAAATATCGTGAAACCTTAATTTAACCTAAAAAAATATTTAAAACATCATATTACAAGAATTACGCCCCCCCCCCAATATTTTTTTTACAAGGTTTCGGAATAATCGCCGACAACGAATCTGATATTCAAACACTTCGCAACTGAATACTTTCGTAGATATTATTATTTTCCCAGTACAAAAGTTGGATAAAATTTTACTTTAATGCCCATATGACAGCTTGGTTCTTACAGTGCATAATTATCAATTTCTTCTACTTCTAAAACAATTTTTTGGTGAGGAAAGCTTTATGTTTTGGGATTGTATTGAAAATGTAATGGAAATTTCAATTTCGTTCCGTTTTAATCTTTTATATTTTACTTGCCAATATAATTGAAAGAATACAATTCAACTATCGTAATTTTATATAAATAAACAAAAACAAATATTTTAAAATAAAACTTTATTAAAAAAGAAATAATTTTATTTTTAAATGAAAAAAATCAATTTAGTAAAATAATTGTATTAAACATCCCAACCTCCCCATGTTAAGTATGGCTTTCTAAATAAACACCCCCAGCCTTGTCAGCAAACCTGTAAACCTATAAAAGTTAACATTTCGAATGTGAACAGTGATTTTTCGATTTTGTTTGCGCTTGCCGCAATTAAAGACAATTAAAACGGAACTAACTTTATTTCCATTCTATTTTTTAAACAACCCCCAAAACATAACGCTCTCTTCCAGTTATAGCCAATTTTTTTTTAATTAAATAAAACAGTTCAAAATAAACAGATAAGCGCATTTTCTTTAACATTTTTCTTACAACCAAGGTTGTCATTTAACCAACTGCAGGATACCGTTACTTTTGTGGGGTTGTTTTGAAAATGGCACGGAGATTATAATTTCGTTCCAATTTAATCTTTCTGGTCGAGCCTATTTCGAAAGCCTGTCTTATCATAGATTTGAACTACAAATAATTTATTACATTTTGATTATTACTATCTTAAGACTTAAAGCTTATATTTATTTCATTTTTCTATTTATATATTGAATTAGTTATTTCCAGTCTTATTTAAACGTAGTGCTTTCTTTAAACCGGATGAACCTTTTATAAAAATATGAGTTTAACGTAAAGAACACGAACAAGGTTTTATTAAACTGAATTTCTTCCAGTTTACTAACAAAATATATAAATTTAAAAGAGATATAAATAATAAAATAAAAAGGTTATGTAATTTAAAAGAAATACACGTACTCACAAAAGCAGAATTTTTTTTACACATTTACCTCGATCTTAGTAATTATTTGTTTTAATAGAACTGTTTTAATTGTACTGTTTACATATATTAGTTAACCTAAGTTGGTATTACATTTATTTTACATTTACTTTTTTTTTTTTTTAATTATTACTTTTAGACTGTGACGTTTACACCCGGAAGTAATGAGTCACAAGTAGGTCGCTTTTATTCATTTTTGCTACAATATAATTGTTTATAATTGTACTATTCAGAAATATTATTTATAGTTCGTCCATTTCAGTTAGTATACATTTCCTTTACGCTTAATTAATTTACAATCATTAATATCGTTAAACAATTCCGTTTAAAACCGAAATTATGCCACCCAAACGAAGTAGAAACGAAAGTGAGGAAGAAAGAATGGAAAGATTGGAAGCTAATAGACTAAGAGTTGCTGCAATTCGCTCCAATGAAAACAATTCAGATAGAGAAAGACGTCTAGAACTTAACAGGATACGTCAAAGAGAAAGGAGAGCAAGACTGTCAGATTTGGAAAGAGAAACCCAACGTGAAGCTGACAGAACTAGACATGCTGTAAGGCGGTTAAATTCATCACAAGATGAAATTCAAGAAAGGCAAAGATATGCACTGGAAAGAGAAGCAATATTACGATCGAATGAATTATATGAGGTAAGTAGACGTACACAAGGTCAGTTGAGAGTGGCTCAACGACATCAGAATGAATCGAAAACCCAACGAAGCTTTCGCCTATACCAAGGGCAACAACGAGAGGCTGCATGGAGAGAGAGTATGACTTTGCCCCAGCAATTGACAGAAAACGAGGCAGCTAGACAACGAATGACTGCTTTGAGACACCATGAAATAGAACACTGCAATAGAAAAGGATTGCTCTACAACAAAAATGACTCTCTCACTACAGCTGATATAGGAAAAATGGACAAAGTATGTCAACATTGCTCAGCTGTAAAATTTAAAGGAGAAACCCCTGGTTGTTGTTCTTCTTCTGGCAAAGTTGTGCTTGATAGCTTTCCACCACTGCCTCAGTTGCTTCAAGATTTGCTCTCCGGCAATGGTCCCATCTCTAAAGATTTTCTGCAAAATCTACGCAGCTATAACAATTGTTTTGCAATGACATCATTTGGTCACAAAATTGCGGCAGTACATGGGTGGAATCCTTCTTTTAGAATTCGAGGCCAGGTTTGCCACCAGATTGGGAGTCTTTTACCACCTGAAGATGAAACAGCAAAGTTTATTCAAGTCTACTTCTTGGATAGTCTGGAAGAGGAACTACATAATCGGGGACGTGACAGTAGACTCAATAGAGACATTCTCCGAAGTCTGACTGAATTTTTACATGAGAACAACAGCTTCATTTGTCAGCTGAAAACAACAAAGGAGAGGATTGAAGAAGAACACTTGGTAGAACATAAAGTTGTCATAAGGGAAGACCGAAGGCCGCAAGAAGAGCATCCACGGCGATTAAATGCTCCAACAACAACGTATGAGATTGGAATATTAATGGAGAATGAACCAACAGCTAACCGGGATATTGTCTTGCGTTTTAGAAATGATGCATTAAAACGGATCTCCGAACTACATCCCCTCTACGATACTTTAATGTACCCGTTAATGTACCCCTATGGTTCTCCATCTTACAACATCTACATGAAGGCATCCAATGGGCGAAAAGTTACCCAACAGCAATTTTATTCGTACCATTTAATGACTCGGCCTGGAAACTATTTTCTCTGGTACCGAAGGCTATTTCAACAATGGCTGGTGGATGTGTACTGCAAGATTGAAACAGAACGTTTACAGTTCCTGAGGCGTGAGCAACAGACCCTGAGAGCTGACAATTATAGCAACTTGAGAGATTCAATTCTTAGGGAGGATGGGAATCCAGAACAGTTTGGTCAACGAGTTGTACTTCCGGCAACTTATACAGGAGGCCCTCGATACATGTTTGAGCGTCAAAGTGATGCCATGGCATATGTTCGGCGAATGGGCCGAGCCGACCTCTTCATCACGTTCACAACAAATCCAAAGTGAACAGAAATTACAGAAAATTGTCTTCAAGGGCAAGACCCTCAGGATCGTCCAGATATTGTTGCCAGGGTTTTCAGGCAGAAGCTAAAAAAGTTACTTGAATTTATTAAAAAGGGAGGATTTGGCAGGTTGAGGGCTTTCCTGTACAGTATTGAATGTCAAAAAAGAGGACTGCCGCATGCACACATCCTCACCTGGCAGGCCCCAGAGGACAAACTTCTACCAGAAAAAATGGATCTCTGCATATCTGCAGAGATCCCTGACAAAGAGGAAGATCCTGATCTTCATGCTAAAGTGATGGCACATATGGTGCATGGACCTTGTGGACCATTTAATCCAAATTGTCCATGTATGATTGACAACAAATGTTCCAAAAAATACCCAAAAGAATTTCTTCAGTGTACCGAGCAAGGCCAAGACTCTTACCCCAAGTACAGGCGAAGAAAACCAGAAGATGGAGGCCAGACTGGTACAATAAGGATGAAGAGAAATGGTCGGTATGTTAATCAAGAAATAACAAACCAGTGGATTGTTCCGTACAACAAGGTCCTCCTTCAGCAGTTCAACGCTCACATTAACGTAGAAATTTGCAGCTCGATCCAAAGCATCAAATATGTCCTCAAATACGTGAATAAAGGATGTGATCAAGCAGTGTTTGAACTACAAAGAACTGATGGAGCAGCTAACCAACAAGGCCAAGTACAAAGTCACATTGTGGATGAGATCCAGCAGTTCCAGAATGCAAGGTATGTCGGCAGTTCAGAGGCGGCCTGGAGGATATTGGAACATCCCATCCATGAACATTTCCCCCCAATTGTACAACTTTCTGTTCATCTTGAAAATGGGCAGCGTGTCATGTTCTCAGCTGATACTGCTCTGGAACGAGCCCAAGGTCCACCGCCTGCCACAACTTTGACAGCATTTTTTCAACTCTGCCATGAGGATGACTTTGCAAGGGGTCTCAAATACGTAGAAGTCCCTGAGTTTTACACTTGGAACAAATCGACAAAGAAATGGATGAGAAGAATGCGTGGGGTACAAGTTGAAGGTACTGAAAATGTATGGAAGGCACCATGCATTGGGAGAATCTACACGATTAGTCCAAAAGCAGGGGAGTGTTATTTCTTACGCCTGTTGCTCAATGAGGTTGCTGGTCCAACTTCATTTCAAGATTTGCGAGCATACAATGGTCAGGTGTTTGAAACATACAGAGCAGCGTGCCTTGCTCGAGGCCTTCTAGAAAATGACCATCACTTGCATCAAGCAGTAGGAGAGGCAAGTGCCACTCAATCACCTTCAAATTTGCGAAGCCTATTTGCGATAATTTTAACAGCCTGTGAGCCAAGCAATCCTCTTGAGATCTGGATGGCTTTTCGTGATGTAATATATGAAGACATTCTTCACAGATACAGGCAAGAAGTTAACAATCCAGAAGCAGATTTTAATGAGGACATCTACAATAAAACTCTTTGTCTAATTGAAGAAAAAGTTCTCCTTATGTGCGGTCAACCATTGGCAAGCTATGGATTACCTGCACCAACGCAAGGGAGAGATGAAAGACTCGCGAGAGAGTATCAACGTGAAGTTACTTATAATCTTGAAGAACTTTCCCTACAAGCAGAAAATATGCACGAAAAACTGACCGATTCTCAAAGAGAAGTTTACAATTCATTCATGGCAATGTTGGAAGCACAAGGTGAAATGAACAAAAACATGATGTTTCTTGATGCTCCAGGTGGTACGGGCAAGACTTTTGTAATCAATTTGATCCTTGCAAAGATTAAATCCATGAGAAAGATTGTGCTTGCAACAGCATCCAGTGGCATTGCTGCTACTCTACTACAAGGTGGCCGCACTCTTCACAGCACTTTTAAAATACCCTTGGATACTCATCGAATGGATCAGCCAGTTTGCAAAATTACTGGTAACTCAGCCATGGCAAATGTAATTAGAGACACCTCTGCAATCATTGTAGACGAAGCCCCAATGACGCACAAGAGTGCTTATGAAACAATTGACCGAACACTGCAAGACATCACAGGAAACAAGAATCCCATGGGTGGCATTCCAACCTTATTTTGCGGTGATTTCCGTCAAATCCTCCCAGTGGTTAAAAATGGCACAAGGGCTAACATTGTCAATGCAAGTTTGAAACAATCCTATCTCTGGAGGCACGTTATAGTGAAGAGACTGACTACTAATATGAGAGCCTATATCTCTGATAACACAGCTGCAGCAGACTACTCAAAATTGCTTCTCCAAATCGGTAATGGTCAGTTTCCTATCACTTCTTCACCTGACACAATTAAGATTCCAACTGCGCTTGGTAAATGTGTCGGTAATCAGAAGCAACTGAAAGACAAAGTGTACCCAGACCTGCAAAACAATGGAAAATCACCGGATTGGCTTGCTGAGAGGGCTATTATTTCGCCATTAAACAGCAATGTGAATCATTTGAACAATTCAATAATGGATGAATTTCCAGGAGACACAAAGCAATACAAGTCAGTTGATTCGGCTACTAATGAATATGAAGCTGTTCACTACCCTGTGGAGTTTTTAAACTCTTTGGAGATATCTGGAATGCCTCCACACATTTTAAATCTCAAAATTGGATCGCCAATCATGATTCTTCGATCCTTGGAACCGCCAAAAACAACAAACGGAACCAGATGTGTTATCACCAGATTGCACACCAATGTACTTGAGGCCACCATTTCCTGTGGTCCCTACAAAGGCGAAACCGTTTTACTGCCAAGGATCCCCTTAGTTCCATCGGACTCAGAACTTCCATTTAAATTCCGGAGACTCCAATTTCCTGTGAAGGTGTGTTTTGCAATGAGCATAAACAAAAGTCAAGGTCAGACATTTAACACCATTGGCGTAGACTTGACATCAGACTGCTTCAGTCACGGTATGTTCTACGTCTCCATCAGCCGGACAGGAAGTTCAGAAAAACTCTACATTCTGGCTCCAAATCAAAGCAGCAGAAATGTAGTTTACCCTGAGGCTCTTCAGTGAAAAGTTCGAGAAATGGATATGAGGAAAAACTGACATGATCTGATTGTGGTAAGTTTTTAGTATTGAATGTGCAAGATAAAATTTAAGCAAGAGTTGAAAATTACTTCAATGAAAAATTTACTATGTAACATCAAGTAACCTTCCTTTTTGATGAAAATGTTTTGTGAAGTTCCTGATTGAATTTCAGTCACTACAAGAGGTAGTTAAAATGTTAATCACCTTATGCAATCGTTGCTCTTACAACATCAACTTACTGGAAAGGTGCCCACAGATTTTGGTACCCGAGTGCGCAACAAAGCTCCGTGCGAAGCACGGGTATCTTTGCTAGTATATATATATATATATATATATATATATATATATATATATATATATATATATATATATTATCTTTCAAACAAGAATCTACAGACATGCTTCTTCCGTGGTTGAAACTCAATGTGTCTCTCTTATAGAACGTAACAACCTGGAAGCATGCGTGTCCGGAGATTACTGCTATAAAATAATAAAAAAATAACAAATTTTATTTATCTACGTCCGAATAAAATATGGGCGATTTTCTAAGTAAAACGAGCTCAGGGGTTACAGTGATACTTATTTATTATTATCGTTTAAAAATAGACCAATGATATATATATATATATATATATATATATATATATATATATATATATATATATATATATATATATATATATATATATATATATAATGTCTGGAGGTACAAAACTACTATACAGTTTTGAAAATAATAAGCGGAAGTTTCTCAAGAGCTCTTTCGGCTATCACCTCATCAGGAGAAAATATATAGCGTAAAAAATAATATTATGTCGAAAATAAAGAGTTCTAATGGGGAAAGTACGGGGACACTAAACAAATGTTAAAAAAAAAATTATTAACGTTTAAAAAATAATTAAAATATTGGCACAACGAGGAAAAAAACGGGAGATAAGATTCAAAAATTATATATATATATCTATATATCTATAAAAGTGAACGGGTCTGTCTGTCTATCTGTCTGTGTACATTTCCCTACGCAATAACTTTTAGTCTATAGACTCGAAATTTGAAATACCGGGTACTGAGATTTGGGAAAATCGATGTGACGGGTGTCAGCCAGAAATTTGGCTGTTAAGAGGTAACATTTCAACGATTTGACCTTTAAGAACTCTACCAAACTCCTCCGACAATTTTGAGTCTAGACACTTGAAATTTTAGATATAGGTTCCTTGAACCTGGATCTAACTTAAGAAAGTGATTTCAGGCCGAAACAATAAATTTTAAGGGGTCATAGTAGGGGTCAAATTTTAAAAAAATTAACCATTTTTTTGTTTTCTTTTGCTTTTTTTGTCACAGCATACACCTCCAAACACCCGAGCAACGCCGGGCACCCCTGCTAGTATATATATATATATATATATATATATATATATATATATATATATGTGTGTGTGTGTGTGTGTGTGTGTGTGTGTGTGTGTGTGCGTGTGTGGGAGTGTGTGTGGGTGGGTGTATGTGTGTGTGTTTACGGGAGAAAGAAAGTCAAAGAGAGTAACCCATATACTTTACACAACTTAAAGTAGATCTAATGCTGATCTTTTATGACGAGAATAAAAATATAACACCTTAATGCTTTCGTTTAGCAATGTAAATCATTGCGTCCATGTGTTTTTGCCAATTCAAACAGTCTGATTCTTATTCGAACTACTGCATCAATCGGCCGTTTGCTAAACGCAAATGGTAGTTTTAACTCGCCAGGATTATGTGTATCCTGTTTGTCGATTGCGTGATATTAAATGTTTTCTTTGATCTATGAATTTTTATATTGAAAGATGCAATCTGAAATTTTTAACAAAATGAATCCACCTTCCGGCCGTCATCTTTGAAGTCGAGTGTCTATCGATTAGATAGATCTATGTGAAAGTTTTTTACGTG
The DNA here is from genome assembly GCF_053919585.1 of Euprymna scolopes. Lineage (NCBI taxonomy): Eukaryota > Metazoa > Mollusca > Cephalopoda > Sepiida > Sepiolidae > Euprymna > Euprymna scolopes. The sequence continues at coordinate 17,441,993 of NC_136508.1, forward strand.
ATTACTATTACTTAACTATAATCATTTATTTTGATATCGAAATTCAGCAACCGCATTTTAAAAGGCATAACAACGTGAGCGAACAAATAATTTAATCTGGTTTGATTCAAAATATAAAACTAAATGAATAAAAGAAATAATTTATTAATATAACGTAATCACAAGTTCCCTGATCTGACCTGTAAACTATTAAAAATACGCGTTGGCTAACTATGACTTAGTAGTTAACGACGGGTCTTACCAACTGAGTGTGGCAGATTTGAACAGATTTCGTTCCAATATATTTTTTCTTAAAAGTGTTGTAATATAAAACTGTTACTCTTGTAAGTGCCTCGGGGTTTTCCCGAACACCATCTAGCTGACAACCTATCGAAAAAGATAGCACTAATACAATTATCTGAAGTATAGTAGAAGTGGAATAACGATATTTTTCTCATTTTAAATCGGTTTCAAACTTCGTTGTTTTTTCTTTTTTTTCATGTATTAAGCAATCTGTCCGGGTAACCAGATATGTTATATATTCTTTCAAAATACACTCTTCATAATTGTAATATAAATAGACACTCTCATAGATTATGCATAATTAGCGTATCGCTGTCATCAAAAGATTGTCTAAATTACATACGAATGCTATAAAAATGGCCACTAAATATTCCGTTGAGAACAAAAAGCGAAAAAAAGTTCATTTAAAATAGTGACACAACGTTATTCTTTTTCGCCTTATAATTTCAATTATTTTTTCTTATTTATCTTTTAATTTGTATGTTTTAATTACGTTATTGAATCTTACATTAGTAACTTCTAAGTGAGGTTAAGTTTACAAATAAAAAAAACATATACTCGATAGATATTAAACACTCCAAAAATTATGAGCACGTCAGTGTTACACTAAGTGTGTGTCTGGCACCAAAAAAATTCCGTCCAAGCATTTAAGTTAATATAAGGAATCTAATGAACCGCCCCATTAAGTATACACTTCATCAAATCTCCACACTAACGTAATGTACTTGCAATAACCCTTATCCCTGAGTGGCTTCCGGGCCTTGATAAGTGGTGATCACTGTGTAAAAAAAAAATCCCTCGGACCCAGTAAGCTTCAACATCTTGTGTAACAATCCCTATCAAACTGCTTTTGTGTACCTTTTTAAATTGATTTCTTTCTATTTTTCTTGCTACTAAGCCCACTACTTTTATCATTTTCTGATAAGCGTGTTTTCTTTTTTTTTGTGTGGTTATTCCTCGTTTGGTATGACTCTGTAATTTTACAGTATGCTAAACTAATATACAGGCTGATTGAGAGATACCCCATTCTCAAACGATTGCAATCTATTACGAGAATATAATTGTTACAAGAAATGAATAAAAAAAAGCAAAGTTTATTTAATAAGATTTTGTTTAGAATTAAATATCCGCGCGGGCATTGCGTACTAGCCATTCAATACACAATTGCACAGAATGTTCTGATTAAAATATATACTTCTTTGTCTCTTTATCAAATCTTACTAATGACTTAATACTAGATTTCTAATACGACTACTGAGTAAAAAATGAGCGGTGTGTCCGTAGTAATTGGTGTTTATTTATTAATGAATTGACACTTATATCCCATTAAGATATAAAGCTCAATGAGTTGACTAAAGTGGCAGCCTAATGGTAATTAGTTATGAAGAGTCACTTTACACCAAGACTCTACATAAGACGTTCGGGCTTATATTCAAAGACACTAATATATGTACCACTAAATATAGATATCTTAAAAAACTACGGATTATTTTACAGTAAAAATGATACAATATTTAAATCTATATGTGGTAATTGTTTACCCGTCTCTATAGAAATGATCGATGTTTAAAATTTCGATATTTGTGTCATGTATGCATGTATCGTTACAACTTATATGTTTTACATCAAAATTCCCAAGACAATTTATGTAGCCGCTTCTTCGATTTGTTCCACTTTAATGTATTATCTAAAAAAATACTTACCTGCATTAAGCGTTGGGTTTTGTTTTACGATGAAGGTTTCTAGAAAGGCGTTAGGTTTGATTAAAAATTAATCAAAGCAGATTTCTAGACGAGGGCCAAATACTCATTCCCGTTTTCAGAAGCAATTGAGAGGAACCCCACATATTACATGACTGAGAGGATAACTAATAGAATGTTCTTATTTATTAGTTTGGTATTACGTATCAGGAAAAAAAAACAATCTCATGAATAATAGAGAACTATAAACATTATACACGTTCAGTAGTGCGTATTTATTAGTCTAAAAATTGGTCGTTATTTGAATAGAAAAGTTAATGTGACTGTAACAGATCCAGGATTGCGCATAGTCGCCGTATACAAATGCCCATCGGTATGTGAACTTACGTTACTGTAACGAAAAAGACACCGACTATTAAAAGTACGTATCCACGCATCAACGATCATAGAAATGATCAAGTATGCGTAGTGGATCATACAAAAGCCGTAAAGAGATTGTATGCTAAACGGGATAATTAGCAACAAGCCTAACTAAAAATGATCCATCATGTCTTACTATTTATTATGGAACCAGAATCGATAACACTCAGTATTTGAACTATGGTATTACTCCTAACTGATCATAGTCGATCAATTCTTTTATTCTTACTTAATTAAATTCTGCATAATTGGCAAAACGATAGAGTTGTTTAGAACCAGGTTAAACAAGAGTATACCCGTTCTCACACAGAACAGGTTGCATAACTATGAGTAAAAAACGAAAATATAACAAGTGGTCATTGTTTGTGCAGCACAAAGAGAATGAACCCACGAAATCACCATACTTCCTTGTATGTCCTTCACACGCTAATGCAAAAAGTATATTTAGATATGCGTATATATAGACATATACATAAAGTCATGTAATGGACAACGTACATCAGGTCTGCTGCCAAGGTCGCTGGGAGGATGCTGGGATCCTTCTACAGCTCCAGAAGATATCTCACTACTGAGCCAATTCTTTAACTGTGTAAAAGCCAAGTACGTCGAAGGATTGAGTACTGCTGCCACATCTGGGCAGCGGCTGCTAAAACTGCCAATCCTGCCTTGACAGAGAACAAAATAGACTTCGTGTTTTAGTGGGGGATGCCCTTTTCTCGCCCTTGCAGCCTCCCTCCCACAGAAGAGACGTTGCGAGTCTGTTTTTGTTTTACCGTTATTTTCATGGCAACTGCTCGTCTGAGCTTCAATCGTTGGTCTCCCCTCGCCAATCTTTAACGTGAAACTCCCGTCTGCCTGAAACCACAATCATTAATGTTCTCCACTCTTTACCTGTGTCTAAATCCAGGCGTAGATTCCATGAGCATAGCTTCTTTCTTCGATGTGCACGACTGTGGAACTCTCCTCCGTTTGCTTGTTTCCCACCTGATTACAACTTTGGTGTCTTCAAGTCAACATAAACAAACTCCTGACAAACCGCCCCTTAAGTAAGACACGTTATCACATCTCCAATACTAACGGTCACTACGATACTATACCATTGAGAACTGAATACGCAGAACCCTTATCCGCAAGTGGTTTCTCGGCATTGATAAACGGTGACCTTCATGTAAAACAACATATTATATATATATATATATATATATATATATATATATATATATATATACATATATACACCCATACACACACATATATATATGCATATATATATATATATATATATATATATATATATACATACAGATATGTACATATATATACATATACATACATACAGGTATATATATATATATATATATATATATAAATATATATATATATATATATATATATATATATATATATATATATAACTGGCTGTTTACTCCCGGCGTCGCCCGATTTAAATATATTACTGAGTGAAGCACGTAGTCATATCATTTTTAAATATACCAAATATCATAACTTGTCATGTGACGAGGTTTTGAATATACGGAAACATAAAAAGTCATCGCTCTCTATGAAAATTAAACACAAACAACTTGCATACATTGAAGGGGAAATAACTCCCATTGCATAATAAGAGTGTTTAAAGGGAAAACGTGCGAGCTATTAATAACAAAAATATATTTAATTTTACATAAGTACAATTCAAAATTATCAGCACCAATTTACTTGAAATAATATATCTTAATATAACAAGTAAAACGATTTTATTACAACGCATATTCAATAACAACGATCATTTTTTTAATATAGTTTTGTTTAATGGAAAATTAAAGCGAATTTACTCATTTAATATAGATTTCTAGGAGTCTGAATGAATAGTGTCTATAGGTATTATGATGGAATAAAACTGAATACAATTTTGGTTTCATTAAAGTAAAAAAAAGTGATTAATCTTATTTTGTTTCATTGTCGTTTTTATTGTCTTAAATTTGTATTTTATATATATTTTATTTAACTCTTTGTGTGATATATTTCAGGCATTCTTATTTATAATATAAAAACTTCATCAGTATTATTTGATGACTATTTGATATGTTTCTAAAATGAGCATTATGATGTGGCATTCGTTTTATAATTAAAGAATTCCTAATTTTATATTGTAGTAGATCCTATATTCAACTATGTATATTTTAGAAGAGTCTACTACAAATATAGAGAATTAAGAATTCGAACAATTTATAGATTAAAGTCGGTTGCAGACTTGATTGCATCACATCAGTTATACTCCGTCGATGTGACTCAAATTTTTTTCGAAATTCGTACACTGATTATATGATTATTATTTTATTTCCATGGTGATTATAATAGCAGCATATTGTCCCTTTATATAGTTAGGTTTTGCAGTTAATTTGGTGAATTTCCGAGTCTACTTTATCTTTGCAATCTAAAACATGTTTTCCTTCTAGATTAAGGCCTATTAACGTAGAAAGAAGAGTTAGGTTTGCCCATTTAGCAGGGTCTCTCTCTCTCGGCGTTGCAGATAATTTCCGAGGCAAAGGCAAACAAATACGCTAAGAGCAAGAGCAGCTGCAAAGTTTGTAAAACAGATGTTGCAGTGTACATCATCCTCTTACAAGGATATTTTAGGGTTTAATATTTTACTTATTATATCATAAAATAGATTACTACATTCATAAAAAAATAAAATGTTTCTAGAAGATTCAACATAATAGCTGATGTAGGTTTTGCGCATATGATCAGTCCCTGTTTATTTTCATAAACGTTGCATGATAATTTCTAGGAGACCAGCTTTCTATAAAATATCAAATGAAACGGTATTTACTAACACATTATTTTCTTTACATCTTAAAATCGACGCGGATAAGATTTTGTATTCATTTGTACATTTTTAACACCGAATACTTATAAAACTCCTCACTTACGTTTAAAAACTAACAATACGAACCCATGCTACACTTACGCCGATCAATTATATTAGTTGTTCATAGAATATTCTTAAATTACAAGATTTAGAGATTTAGTCTAACTCTATATTAATATATTTGTAAATATTTAGATCTACAACCACAACCAGTCGACACCGGGCATATGTCTACATGTACCACCGATTCTACACTTACTTTGCGCGTAACTGACTCATACGTACACAGCTATGCCATTGTACCAGTAGAATTTAAAAATAATAACATTTCTTTTGGAAAGTTTGCTGCCTTTGATTGGTTGCTGATTATGCTCTTTTTTCCGAATTTATTTTATTCTAAACGAACACTTTAGAATATTTCAATATGACGTCGCCAGGCTAAATAATGTGTATGGGGTAAGTTTTTGCTAATAAACACTTAATTTTTAGCATATAACAACAGCAAACGACTCGCCCACCACTTTTTAGTAACTGATGACTGTTTAAATTTCAGCTAACACTAAAACCTTCACAAAAATGAATTTAATACTACTAGATTCTTCTTTTCATGCTTTATTTATAGTCTTCGCCCGATATTAAATCAATCGCGGTTTAATCATTAATGTTTACTAATGCTTGCCATTTAATTCGCGTTTTATGATTCATTTTTGTATTTTTGTTAGTTCAGGCATCTTATTTTACAAAGAAAATACTTTGTTAATATAACACTTTCTTTTCTCGTCCTGATAGCCATAGGTGGATTGCGATGTTTACGGTTTGATGAATAGCGTTTACTAATAATTTTTATTCATAGTAACACACATTTACAGATCCATTTTTGCCAGAATGGCCTAAAATAATTATGCAATTATTTGGAAACTCATTACAAATGCGAGGAAAGGATAGATTTTTGTCGACATCTGGACACTTTCATCTAACAAATTATTAACACATTCTGTAAAGCAAAAAAATAAATGAAATACACTTTCAAAGATTACTGCGATATAAGTATATTGTAATGGAGTCTGAGAATACATTCTAATGTAAAAAAAAAACAAAAAAAAACAAAAAACGCATTTATTTTCATGAAGCAATAGATAAAAAACAACAACAACAACAGAAATAAACAAAAATATAATAATCGCTCAAAAACAAAAAAAAAATAAATAACGGTAACCTTAAAATTACACTAATGTTTAATGCATACTGAATACTTATTTGTAAGACTTGAGCGTGTTCATATGCACGCAGACGTTGAAAATATATACATAACGTCTTTTTAAACTCGATTATCGCACAAACATAAAAAATTATATCAACTTCAGAAAATATGCAATTCTGCCAAAAAAAAAAAAATACATAGCACCTTGGAAGTCTTGATAATCCTGCAAAATTGATAATTTTTAATAGTGGAACACTGCAGATTGTGCCACCGTGAGCTCTAACAAAATGTTTGAGAATTATAGGCTTTTTAACACTCATTGTCATTTTGTCCTTGCGGAGGGGGATCTACCAGCAACTGACAATAAACACACATTCTCATTTCTTGCATGTTCGAACCAAATTCAAAATGTAAACACATAATTAGCCTGAGAATGTAAATAAGCAAAAAATACCGAGACGTTACACAGAAACATTTGTACATATTGGCGTTCACCTCTTTTTTTTTTCTCCGTTGTATTTTAGTTTTTGTTTTTGTTTTTGTTTTTCTGTGTGATTATAGTGATTTCCAAGACGTTAATTAAAAAAAAAATACTTGCATAGATAGACAATGTTTAACGGTATTTTTAGAACATGCATACTTTAAATTCGGATATTCACCCAACAAGTTTTAAAACATGAATTTTTGTTAATACTATTTCTCGAAGACTTGATTCCCCAACTTCTAAAAAAAGAAGACGAAGATTTGAACAACAAACCTAAACAGCCAGCACAACATTTAGGTTATTAATGCTTACGATTATTCCCTAACAATTTACGCTAGTAATACTTTTTCAAACATCCGTGCAGTATATCAAAAAGTAACCCATAGCAGACTTGAAAGATACTATCATCGGTAGAATACATTTATGTACCACTAGTTTCGGCCACTCTAAATAGGAAATAGACGGTGAGAATCCCTAACTTCGGAAACTTATTTTATTAATTATTTAATCCTCTTTCTTCTTCTTCTTCTTCTTCTTATTATTATTATTATTCTTATTATTATTATTATTATTATTATTATTATTATTATTATTATTATTATTATTATTATTATTATTGGCTCACATTGAGCTTTCACACAAGTCAACAAACGATCTGATTGGAAACCTGTGGTATTCTCTGGAAGCTGAGAGACAACAAGTCTCACCATACGTCCAGCCCTCTCCACCTCATTCGGAAGCATTGGCAAATGAATTTGCATCATCGCAACAGCCGCTTACCATTGATTTCTCACTGGTAGTGGTCATTGATTTATACCAGAATTTGAGTGGCACTTAGCTTCCCCAAGTTCCCAGTTCTGTTTGCGCTTGTCTAGCCGAGGTCTGGTTGGCGTTCGCTCCTCGGTCTTTCAGTCCTTATTTACCCTCCTTGGCCCTTTGGTATCATTTTTTTTGGGGGGGGTATCGGTGATGAAACACTGGGGGGATGCATGATGGGGGGTGTAGAAATTGTAAATATGCAGTTTCGGTGTTCTTCATTCGCTGTAACGATTATTCGTTATATTGTCTTCTTCTATTATTCTCCGCATTCAAAAGTGTTCCTTAATATTTCAGTCGTTTTCATTATCGTTAGTCATTGTCCTTTTGCAATTATTCCTCTGATTCCAGTTTCTGACATTCTTTTTTCGAAGTTTTTCGGAATTGTTCCTAGTGCTCCTACTATTATCGGCACTATTTGAACTTTTGTAATCATCCAAATCCCTTTTAACTCTCTGGCTAGCTCTGTGTATTTGCTTCGTTTCTCCTTTTCTTTCATACTAACCCGGTGATCAGCTAGGACTGCAAAGTCAACGATTTGACATGATTTTTCTTTCTTGTTAATTATTACGCAATATTGTCTTCTTTCTTGGATGGGTTTGCCTGTCTGTATGTCCATGCCCCATAGGATTTTGTGGTTCTCGTTTTCGAGTGCAGTTGTAGGTTTATGCTTGTACCATTTGTCTTTACGCTCAAAATGCATTCGTTTACACACATCCCAATGTACTTCCCTACCCACTTGGGCGTGCCTGTTTTTGTATTCCTTTTGGGCAAGTTTGCTGCATTCGCTTTCTATATGGTTTATTGTTTCGTCTCTTTGTCCACATAGTCTGCATTTGCTGTTTTCTTGTGGTGTATCGATCCTTGCTGTGATATGGTTGGTTCTTATCGAGTTATCTTGTGATGCAGTTATTAGAGCTTCAGTTTCTCGGTTTATATGCCCTTTTTGCATCCATGTCCAGGTGTTTTCGTTATTCTCATATTTTTTATTCTTATGAATATTCCGTGGAGTTGTTTATCTTCCCATTTCTCTTTTCTCGTGTTGTCATTAGTCTCTCTGTTTTCTGGGTTTTTTTCAGTGTCTCTCGCTGCCTTAATTATCCCTTCAGTGTTGTGCATTATATATTTTTCGAGTTATTTTGTCGTGTGCTTCACCCAATCTTCTATAGAGATAAGTCCCCTCTCACCGCCTTTCCTTTTTCACGTAGAGTCTGTACATATCGTCCTTTGGGTGTAGTGAATTATGCATGGTTATGAGTTTCATGGTTTTCTGGTCGAGTTGTCTCAGTGCTTCTTTTGCCCACCCTATAAACGGTCCAGAGTATCTTATTAGTGATACTGTCCATGTATTAATACCTTTTATTAGGTTTCTACTACATAATTTTGTTTACATGAGTCTTTTTGTTCTTCTGAATGTTTTCTTTCCGACTTTCTCTTTTATTTCTCTTGCTCTGATGGTGTCCGCTTCCAGAATTCCCAAGTATTTATAGTCGTCTTGTTTCCCTAGTGCCCTCATTTCTGTTTGGTTCTTTTTACCTCTTTTTGGATTTTTTATCTATATATTACAGATCATGCGTTCCTCTTTTTCCTTTTTGGCATCCTTTCTGCTCCTCAGGGATGAGTCCACGGTTATTCAAGGAGTGGTAGATTTGTTCCCTCGGTTGTGCTGTCAGTATCTTCCACATAGTTGGTATGACCGTGATTGCCCTATAGTTGCGAGGGACGGTTCCTTTCTCCGTGTTCTTCTGTAGCAGTGTGGTTCTACCTTTTGTCATCCAGTCTGGCACGCTTGCTTCCTGTATACATCTCAGATTTTGGGCTAGCCTTTCGTGTAAGTTTGTGTATTATTATTATTATTATTATTATTATTATTATTATTATTATTATTATTATTACTATTATTGAACACGTACATCAAATCTGTTGCCAAGGCCGTTGGAAACATGATGGCATCCTTCTATCGATTCAGTAGATATCTATCTGTTGATGCCATACTCTATCTATATATGGACCAGGCATATGCAAGAAGTGAGTATTGTAAACACATCTGGGTAGCAGCTGCTAGAAAGCCCTTATCCTGCCTTTATAGATTTAAAATTAGACTTCGTAGCCTAGTGGAGGATATCTTTATCTCTTCTTTGCAACCTCTTTCTCATAGAAGAGACGTTGCTAGGCTGCGTCTGCTTTATCGTTATTTTCATGGCAAGTGCTCGACTGAGCTCCAATCTATGGTCTCCCTTCGCCAAACATTAAAAACAAACATAGGTCTAGTTTAGAACGCCATCAATACTTTCGCACACCCTTTATCTGTGCTTCAACCTAAACGTGGATTCCATGAAGAGAGATTCCTTCTTAGAATCGCAGACCGGTAGAACTCTCTCATGATTGACTGCTTTCAAACTGACTTAAACATAGCCGCCTTCAAGTCTAATGTAAACGAGTTCTTTATGAGCGGTTCCCATATAGTAATCCAATTACGAAATGTACACTTCTTCTAACGAGTACTATTATATTGCCCCTTTGACTAGTGTACTCTCTTAAACCTTAATCTTCGACCTGATTTTGGGTGTCGATAGGTGATGATTTTTATATAAAAATATTATTCTCACGATTTTTATGTTTTGTATTAGTAATAATATTAACTAAGAGTTAATAAACAAATATAATAAATATTTCCCACAAATAAAAATGATATAGACTTGAATCTGGGTAACATCAGTTTTAAAGAAAACATTACTCTCAATCTGTTTAGATTCTCTTAGGAAATTAATTCATGTTATCGCAATAGACGTTTATAATAATTGACTGGACTATTGCAATCAATTCCCCTTGAAGTTTTGTGGAAATGAGCCTATATATGGTTAACTGCTTTTACTATTTATTCAGTAGTCGTCGGTTAATTGCATTTTTTCCTCGGTCTTTCCATCTTCCTTTTTCCTGTTCTCGATTTCTAAATGTCGTGGTTGCCAACGCTTCAATATTAAATACACTTTTCTTGTTTGGCATGAGAAGAAATAATAGAATCTCCCTGCTTCAGATTTATTGATTTGTGTGTTGCTCTAATATTTTGTGTGTTATGGTTATTGCAGATTCTATATTGGTGCAGAGCTGTGAAAAAATGGAGAGCGACTCTTGTGAAGGAGCTGGGGGCTTCTACATAATTTAAACTTGTGTCTAACGTGTATGTACTTGTGAGGTGCAGATGTGTTAAGCAAGAGCTTTGTGGGTTTGGGAAGGAGAGAACATGTCGGCTAGGTTTGAATGACAGTCGTTTATTAATATTCAACTGAGTCAAAAGGTCAAAGCCGAAAGGACACATGGATACAAATACAAAACAATGTTTGAACGTGTTGTGTGAAGGTCTCTCTTTCTCTTTCTCTCTCACACTCTCTTTTTCTCTATTCTCTATTTCATTCACTTTTCTCTCTTTCAATGAATAAAGATAGAAATATAATTCTATTGTTTTAAACAGTTGAACCTTGGATACTGGGGTCGGCGGACGCGACATGGCAAGCGCCTGATTTCAACGAGGGTTTGTAAAAATGTGCTCCTCATTGTTAAACCTTAAATAAATTATATATATATATATATATATATATATATATATATATATATATATATATATATATAAAGATGCAATTGTTCGCTGTTTTTTTTTTGTATAGGCGTAAAGTTACAGCATGGCTTCGATGCAGACGATGCAAAGATGCATGTAGCGATGAAATTAAGAAGCGACCCATGTCAGCCAGTTATAGCCGACAAATTTCGACCCGTTGTGTTTTTGTATTCATGTGTCTATCGTTGGATATATTTTATTCTCCCGGGGAGCTGGTTGCGTTCCCAGGACGATCCTTAACCAAGTAACACTCCCCGTGAAATGATAGCGCCATAGAGCGTTTGTAACTGACGTAAACTAGTTCTCACACTCCTGTATTTCCATATGATCGTTGCTGTTTCAGCATTACCGTTTGTTTTATAATATCAGCCTTCCGCTTGATCCCGATACATCTACTCTGTTTCAAAGTTATTTGCTAGAGATTTCGCTGCTCCGATATTCATTGATATTATATTGATTTTCTCTATGTCCTATATTACTTTCAATCCTCAAAATTCAGCATATTTGTTTTGTTGTTTTGTTTCTTTGATTCGCACTCTGTTATATATTATGACGGCCAATCTACAATTGGCCCGTTTCTTTTGTTCGTGACCATTATAATGACGCCTGGTGTTTGCTTTGAATGAGATTATTCGTACATGCTCTCATAATGTTTTTTTTTCGTTTTGTCCAAAGACTATACATTCTGTTTTACTGGGTTCTTTTTAGATACCATTTGTCTGTGGCTAGTTCTAATCGCATTCGTCTGTGGAGATGTTAATAGTAGTTCTACATTTTTTTCTGTGTCCGGTACTTATCCACATTTCTATTTGGATTTATCTTTGTCCGGAAAAGAAAGTCCACTTCCGAATTATACCGAGCATTGCCAGTGATTAAACTTCCCAACGTTACGAAATATAATATATATACAGGATGCCCGTAAAGTTACTATACGGTCTATAAGATTATATAAGTATAAGACTGCATAGTAACTTTACGGACACCCTGTATATATATATATACATATATATATATATATATATATATATATATATATATATATATGTATATATATATATATATATAGTAAAATAGAATATTATCAGATAAATTATAGAACAGAAAAACAAACACAAATAAACAACAGACGTTAATATTTCTTGACAAACATAGTTTCTATTAAAAGCGGGGGGGGACTGTAAACACATTATTTTTTATATTTTTGTATTCATTTTGATAGATAATGTTTAACAAACAAGATGTTATTTTCAAAAAAGATGATGTATCTTTTATATATGAAACTCTTTGGAGCAAGAGAATAGAACAAAAGTATATTTTAATTTTCAAGTATTTTTCTAATTTTTCTTTTTGAAGGAAAAATAAATTGTGAGAAAAGGTTTGTGCCATGCATGCCATCACTTGCGAAACCTCTCTTTGCAGTTGATGCATAAAACGCTGCCTGTAATACATTTGATTTGGGCATCTGAGTGTTTTGGTCCTGTTTATGACCTTAAACTATATTCACTGGTGAGGTCCCAGCTTACGGACCTCTGAGAGTGTGGAACCACCGTTTAATTGCCATTGCTCCCAGGTCTGATCTGGAGTGGTAGTACCTGTAAGGGTCTCAACTATGGAGTAAATAGAAACCGAGTTGGAAACAACAAATATATTCTATTAATATTTTTTTCTTCAAAATCACTGGATATGGCATTAAATAACCAGGAAAGGGTTGATATGCCGCAAAATAAAAACAACCAAACACACCAAATCTGTTTGTTTTTCATTTTAATTTAGAAAAAGAATAAAAAAAAATAATTAAAACTTTTTACAAGTGTCCGCAGTTGTTTGTTTATAAATTCATATAGTGTATGCTGTCAATATGTCTCCCATGTAACACTCAGTATTCTCTTTTTTGTTTTCTTTTTTTTTTCTTCCATTTTCATACGAAAGACTCCCAGTCGGTGCCATGCATAGTGATTGACAGATCCGCGTCTTACATCAGATTACAGCAAACCCGGATTGTTGACGCAATGTTCCCGG
>NC_136508.1:17460402-17485402 GCF_053919585.1 Euprymna scolopes
TCCGTTTCATAAGAAGGAACAACAAAATCATTTATCAGTACGATCGTTTCGGAAAACAATGCTTTTTATTGTGGTATACATCAAGTTACGTACAATAATTACATATAGTTTTGTAATACGCAAGGTCGCTTCGTCAGCAAATTTTGAAGGGTTTTTATTGAATTTAAAAGCCACCATAAATAAACCTAGCATTAAAAGTAAGGCAGATGAATCTGAAAAAATGGAAATAAAAGGTTTGGATTTAAAATTTATAAAAAAATTATTATGGGTGAGACACATAAAATAAATGGAGTAAAATATATATTTTTGAATTTACATTATAAGTTTGCTTTAAAATATATAAAGATATTTACCTTTTAATTTTTCGCTTTTTGAAATCAGGAACTATGGTTAAAATACTCATTTAGATGTTTGCTATAGCTTTTTTATCTTAGTGAATGATGACTTTTAAAAGGGGGGTCGCCCGTGCAATAAATTATTCCCGTTAGCGTATTTTTGAGTAAAAGACGCTACGGTGTATCTTTCAATTGTAAGGGGAAATAATTGTCATGTTTTCTTTACTTTATTTATTTGATGGGTGTAAGGGAGATAATTAGTCTAACTTAATTTATAAAAAAAAATAATCTATTTTTACTAATAAGTAATTTTTTATGATTTAAGGTTGTTTATATTTATTAAATTTAAACCAACGTTTATGAATGCATGTAAATATAAGTTCCTGTCTTGAATTTAATAGTGTGGTTGTATTTTTATATCTTCATATTTTAAAATTTTAGGGTCACTTTTGTACATAGTGCACAAAATTAATCTCCTGGTTTATATGATTTGCAAGTCTCAATTATTCGCCATTTTAAGTTGAAAGAAATATTGCTATTTTTTAGTTGCAAAATACAGTTGGATAGAGTAGTTTGGTTTGACAAAGAGTTATTTTTAAAGAATGTTTGTGCGTTGAAATTCTATGTTTTATTAGGCCAGATGTGGAACCAAAATATATTACCTCTTGCTTATTGTGATTATTTTCCGTTAGGTATATTGTTGGATTATTATATGGTGGGTTGATTTGTAATTGATCGGTAGATTGGTTTAAGTTGGCGTTATTATTTAATTTGGTAGTTGAGTTATGGCTGTTAATAGGTTCATGTAGATTTGGAGTGTTTGATACTGTGCATCTATAAATAACATTTTTAGTTTTACATGAGCCTTGTAGGGGACATTTATTTTTTCTTCTACAGTTACAGTCCGATGTATTTTGTATAGTTGTATTTTGTAGTTTATTAATTTTCTTGTTATTAGAGCTAATTATTTCCTGATGAAGGTTAGACATAGTAGTGTAAGATACTTTAATTGTGTTCTTATTGAAAATGTTATTATATCTATGGGGGGCTTTGAAGTTCTTATCTAATATTTTAAAATATTCTCTGGCTATGTTTGTCTCTCGGTTTTTGGAATATGGGGGGTTGAACCATAGAATATCTTTATGCCTATTCTTACGTTTATGGATTTTTTATTTGATTATAATTTGATTTTTAAATTTTAAATTATCAATCACATTACTTAATATTGAATTAGCTCTAGGACATTTAACTATCAAGATTCTTATATATCTAAATTACAACGAACACCTTCTATTTTCTGTAATTTAATTAAAGTAGTAATTTCACTGTTACATTAAGATACACTCAGCTCTTTAGACTATTGTTCTAATCTCCTTTAATTATATATATTTATATATATATATAAATATACACTCAGCTCTTTAGACTATTGTTCTAATCTTTAAATTCTATATATATATATATATATATATATATATATATATATATATATATATATATATATAATTTGAGGTTGCTATTTTCCAAAGGTAGGGCAACCAGTGGAATATACCGAGGTTAATACAAGAGTGCTCATTACAGAAGTAGATCAGGTTACATTTGTCTTTACATAAGCAGTAGTGGGTTGCTAGACAGTCATAAGCATGATTCAGTCCACTAGTATTTACGAACTAGACCCCATCAGGCAACAACCCTTATTTTCGAAAACGGAATTCTAAACCTTAGAAGATTTAGAATTCCGTTTTCGAAAATAAAGGTTGTTGCATGATGAGGTCTGTAGTTAGTAAATACTAGTAGATCGAAACATGCTCATGACTGTGTAGCAACACACGACTGCTTATGTAAAGACAAATATATATATATAAATATATATGTATATATATATATATATATGAAATGTATCAGAACAAATATTAATAAATATTAAATAAGATCAAGTATGTACATAAATATATATATATATATATATATATATATTTATATATATATATATATATATATATATATATATATATATATATATATATATGCATATTGTTATAAAGCTTTGGGAGTTCAGTGTGGTTCATGGATCAGGAACATGTAACATTACTTGCAGAATATCTGCTTATGTCCAAATAAGTTCGCTCGTATAATATCGGAATGCCTGCCTGTGCAATCATATTTGTTGTTTGTGCACATACATTTGCAGTGTACATACTTTAGTTAACTCCCATAAACCTATCATGTCGCATATCGTACGTAAAGCGTAGTGACAGCGAGTCCAGTATTTATTACGCTAAGGCAACATTGGAGCCTCGTTCTTGTCTGAAATCGAAATGGCGAAATATGTTACTGCAATCCCGCAACTAATCTTGGAAAGCATGCAGGAGCAGCACATAACAAGACTTGCAATAATATTATGTGTATTTTACTTATGGACAGTAAAAATAGCATGAATCCAATACAATCAGAATTGCAAATCAATAAATATGCTTCTCAGAGAACACACACACACAAAAGCAAGCATTTGCTGATGCACATATATATATATATATATATATATATATATATATATATATATATATATATATATATAGAGAGAGAGAGAGAGAGAGAGAGAGAGAGAGAGAGAGAATAAAAAAGGAACAAACCGTATTATGTGTTCACCAACGTTTCGTCTTTATTTCGAGACTTCCAATGGGTGAATGAGATTAAGAAACCAAAAAATATACCAGTACAAAATATTTGAAAAAGTTTCACGTGCACAGTGTGACGCAGTTCTATTTAAGAGAAACGGAAAAATTGATGTTAGAAATTCAAAAATAAAGGGGGGCTGGCGCTGTTAAAGAGAAGGAAATTTTAGTGACGTCAATTAGTCGTTAATTTAATTTTAAAACTATGAACGCAAGTTTATATTCTTATTGGGAAAAGATATATCTGTTGAAATTTAAATATAAGTTTGTAACAGGAATGAAATGAGTGTTTTTTATGTAATTTATTGATTGAGATTATGTGTTAATTATTACAGAGGGTGTTTGAATTAACAGCGCCAGCCCCCCTTCCTTTTTGAATTTCCAACATCAATTTTTCCGTTTCTCTTAAATAGAACTGCGTCACACTGTGCACGTGAAACTTTTTCAAATATTTTGTACTGGTATATTTTTTGGTTTCTTAATCTCATTCACCCAGAGGAAGTCTCGAAATAAAGACGAAACGTTTGTGAACACATAATACGGTTTGTTCCTTTTTTATTTTCTCTATTTTGTCGGAATTTCCATTATTTTCATCATATATATGTGTATATATATATATATATATATATATATATATATATATATATATATATATACACATATATATATATGTATATACGCAGTTAACCCGACATTACTCAGGCCCTATTTACGTTTAGTAATTTTATATGGATGTATATATATACATACAAACAGCCCCATATATATATATATATATATATATATATATATATATATATATATATATATATATAAATATATATATATTAGTATTATTATAATGTTGGTAGAATCTTTTCAGTAACTACTACAACAACACAATATGTCATTCCAAAAGAGTGCTCAATGCATGAAACAGAGCAATATATTGATTGTTGGAGACCTATTGGCTACACATTAGCAAACGTGTTTCAATGACCCCCTAGCAGGGAAAATCACCTCATCAGGCCAGGTGGATGGTTTTTTGCCTGATGAGGTGATTTTCCCTGCTAGGGGGTCATTGAAACACGTTTGCTAACGTGTAGCCAATAGCTCTCCAACAATCTATATATATATATATATATATATATATATATATATATATATATATATATATATACATATATATATATGTGTGTGTGTGTGTGTATGTGTGTGTGTGTGTGTGTGTGTGTGTGTGTGTGTGTGTTTGTGTCATGGTCAGGTTCTCTACATAAAACATTTCAGGTGTTTAGACCCAAAATCGGCGAAGTGGTCTAGGACAGTCTTCAAAGGTAAACTCTTTAACTGCGTTTACCTCTTGGCAGCCAAATTTGTGTCCAAATGCAAGTTAAAATACTTGCTACATGTCTGAGTACAATTTATGTAAAAATGTAACCTTAAAATTTGACCTCTTCGCAGATGAATTTTAGGCAAAAGAAACAAAACGATTAAAAACATGCCCTATGTCTGAATACACTTTACGTAAAATTTAAAATGTTTGACGAAAATTGACATAGTAATTTGGTAGAGTCCACAGAGGCCATTTAGTTTCACAATATTCCCAATATCTACCGATTAACATGTATTGTTTTTGTTAAAACCAACAAAAATCTTTTATCTATGTCCAAGTGACCTACATCAAGTGTTTAGACCAACAATTTTCGGAGGTATTTGATAGAGTTTTCAAAGGTAAAATCGTTTAACTTTGATTTCTTGCAAGCCAAATTTCTGCCCAAAAAACTTTTAGAAATTTTCCCCAAATATCATTACCATTTATGTAAGATCTCGAGTCTGTAGACTGAAAACTGACAGAGTAGTTTCGTATCATAATGTACACACAGATGTGACCTTGCAACGTGACCTTACACGACCTTGAACCTCTGATCGCGGTCCAGTTATGATCTGCACCCTGGTCGGTACAGTTATGATATGTCGACTGGGCAACCAGGTCTGCCAACCGTTAGTACGTCGCGTCACCCAGTGAGTTCTTTGTTAAGGCGTTGGGGATTCTTCTCGGATGCTCGGTCCTCAAGGCCTGTTCTCCGTGGATCGTCTAGTTATTCTGGGTGTTCGTTGACGGATACGGTGTCACAAATGGCAAATAAAGAAATATACACAAATAGGGATCAACGCAACAAAACTCCGGAGGTTGGTTAATATAATATATATTTTTTAAATTCATAAAAGAAGTATTTACAGCATATACATATAGTTGACAATTAATTCAAGCAAGCAGTTAGTTCTACAACTGAGCTTCTGTTGTTGAAATACCTGGTCGGAATCTCGGACTTTGCGTAATTCTCGTTAAGTGATCGACACGTTATAAGCGTTGAGTTATCAGGCAACAGGCGAGGGGGAGAGAGAGGAGAGGTGATTCTGCCGAGACGGAACAACTCGACTTAGCTCTCTTTGACTCTGATTCCCTATCTCAGACCCGGACTCTCACTTAATCTCGGATTTTTTTTCATTTCTTTTATAATACAATTATGGAATGATGACGACACCCATGTTCGTCATCGACCAATCAAATTGCTTTATTATAATTCGACGGGGACGTTTCTCATTGGTTGATTATACTTCGACAGGACCCTTTTTCATTGGTCCATTTCCAAAATTGGATTGACTCCTCCTTTAATTAACGCCCAACTTACACTTTGTATTATTTAACTCCTCCCTGGCTTACTAATGGAATTTTTCCATATCCAGGAAAATTATTTTTCCTTTGACTTAAAGTAAATCACGCGATTTTATTTGTTTAAAAATTATCTATTGATTTCATTTTTCGCTTTGATAATTCAAAGGAATTTTAGTTTATCTTTGAATTAAATTCTGGTTGTCGGCCATTCCATTATATCAGACATTTTGATTACGTCAAAAGAACAAGAATGCATTTGTCGCTTTGAACTTATCGGACAACACATTTTCCCATCCGAGCAAAAATATTTCATATCTTCAATTTTCGTTCGACCTGATTCACCAAATGACAATTCTCGATACGTCATAAAAATATGTATTATTGTTTTGAAATTTCGGACAATTCATTTTTTTTCTATTATTTGTTCTAAAACACAATGCCGAGTCACTGCGTGTGTTTCTCTCAGATCAAAAACAACCCGATTTTTTCAACTGTCAAACTCACAGATCAAACTTGGCTCATAGTTTTGCCAATTGCGGGTGTGCAATCCCTCCTTCTCTGGTTCTGGTACAATTATGATTTCGTCTATTTCAGATCAAACGCCTGTGTATTTTGGCTAAAATATTTTATGTATTCTTTTTCGCTTTTGAAGTTTAGAATGTGATTTAACTTTTCGCTACAAAGGCACTTTTGCCGCCGCCATCTCAACAACAGACTTAGCTCAGAATTTATTGAAAAAAAAATCATAATAATTTTTATTCCTTCAAAACAGTATCATCGTCCGGGAACAAAAAAATACTTTTAACCAAAAGAAACGTCACATCAACCCTACAGGTCTGATGTGGCCTCTCTGTGGTGTTACACAGAGGCACATACACAAATACACACAGAGAGACACACAGACAGCGGATTTCTCTTTATATATATATATATATATATATATATATATATATATATATATATATATATATATATATATATATATATATATGGGGGTATTCAATAGCAGGGGTTCCATATTAGGGGCATATATAACGGGACTCATGTAATTCAGACACAACGATAGTGATGATGAGGGAGGGAAGACATTTATACATATTACAGACCATTTTTAACGCATATTAATGAAAGGGTGATATGATGCAGTTCTTTTCACAGAGAATGGGGAGCTCAATAATATTTAAGGGTTACATAGTCTTCATTATAAGATGATAAACACAATTTTTTTTCGATAATAATGAAGAATGGCACACTGCTACTCTTACAACATAATGGTGACTTCTTTATTCATCTGATCGGACGTTCGATGACGTCAGCAATTCAACTGGACGTGCATGGAAAATCTTCTACCCTTTGCATCTAGTGGAATCCGATTCCAACTCATCAACTATCCAATTGACTGCCAACTGACTGCCTAACTCTCTGACTCTCAACTCTCTACCTAACTAACTGACTCTTAACTCCTATATTGAGAATCTCCTTTTGTCTATGCCGTCAGAAGTGTGTATTCAAACGTGACTAATGTCATGTGGAATTTAGTATGTTTGTTGAACACACCCTCGACAAACAAAGGAACCCTACATTCTAATCCAGACTATTTTTACAATATAATTTAATTTGCATTGTTCGTGCTTTTAGGTGAGATTTTAAATATTCCGATATCTTAAAGAATGGACAATCAAATTGTTGTTCCGATATAAACAATATTTAACACTTCTAATAGAATTAAACATTAGACCTAATATCTTACATTCCATTTCTTATCCTTGCGTGCAAGGTTCCGATTCTAGGCTTATCCTAATCTCCTTTTCAATTATCTAATATTCTTCTTATTCACAAGGAAAGGTTACAACCGTTTTCCCTGTAACATTTATATAGGTATATGCATAACAAGGCAATATGAATGAAAAGTTTTACCGATACATGCAAGTGTTCACTTACAACTAGTACAAATATTAATAGTCATCTAATAATCCAAAAAAAATAAAAATGCTCAATAGACAGCATAGGTTTTGATATCTTTCATTTCTTAGAAGAGAAAAATAGCATACTTCCATAGAAGTATTTCTTGAAAATGCTCTTGAAGTAGTCAGTAAGACAATAAATTTACATATTTTATATATATATATATATATATATATATATATATATATATACATATATATATATATATATATATATATATATATATATATATATAGTAAGTAATGTGATTGATAATTAAAAATTTAAAAATCAAATTATAATTAAATTAAAAATCCGGTTCATAAGAAGTAACAACAACAAAATCAATTATCTGTACGATCGTTTCAGAAAACAATTATTTTTATTGTGGTAGACATCAAGTTACATACAATAATTATTACATGTAGTTTTTTAATAAGCAAGGTCTCCTCGTCAGCAAATATATATATATATATATATATATATATATATATATATATATATATATATATATAGGGAGAGAGAAATTGATATAGATATAGATGTGTGTTGGGGATTAGATTTATTATTTACACCAAGCCTTTAAACGTCAAACCTCTGTACACTTACAGGACATGTAATTATACACTAACAAAAGTCTCTATTACTAATTTAAAAATGGCAACCATCTGAACGTCAATTACTTTTAATATCAATGAACTGAACAATTGTATACAGGACCTCTTTGGTAGAGCATATCTATTCATTTAATGTTTATACCAACTTATCCATTTATTATGTTCTTTATTCATCTGATGGAAATACATTTATCAATTTTCAAACGCAATAAATGCATATGATCGTGATTACACCATCCGTAAGTTAGGAGAGAAGTTATCTTTATTTATTTTAATACAATATCTTTGAATTTTCAAGTAAAGTCTCCAAATAAAAATTCCCGTATTGTTAAATTGTTTTTATTTTGATCTAAATTAATTAAAAAAAAAATATATATATATATTATGTTAATTTTGCACTACGAATATGTAGTCTCTCGTCACTTATTTAGTATGTGTATATTTATAGGTATACAAAGTTCATCTAGTTATATAAAGTTGAGTGAGAGAAATATGATATTTTATGTATCGATGATTGATATTTGCTTTGTATATGATTAATATATTTATACCGCTTAATGGGTGTCTAAGAAACCGATGCACTTCATGCTAACGTAGTTAGAAGAGAAGTTCGTCGATTTCAACGCGATGATAGAGCTGCGTGTGAAAAAGCGCGTTCCCAACGTTTATGTAGAGTTACCACTCCAGAAACCTGGGGAAACTCATACACTAATCGGCGGTTAAAAGTGCATGAATATGTTTAGAATTGGATTTTGGTTCCGTTTCACTTGGAATGATGTTATTATCGGAATGATTCTACAAAATGTCTTCTAGGTTGGTTTCACAATTCATCAAACATTAATGAAATGGAGCTTCGGCCGAATAAGTTTCCCCACTCCCTATCTGTTCCTAAATCAAAACGGTTCCATGAACAAAGCTTCTTTCTTAGAACTGCACGCCTGTGGAACTCTGTTCCGCTTGCCTGTTTCCTTCCCGACTTCAACCTGGATGTCTTCAAGTCCAACACAAACAAATTCCTGATGAACCGCCCTCCCCTAAGTAATGACACCTTACCAATTCTCCAATACTATTTCTACACTATCCCTTTGATTACTGTACACACAATAACCCTTGCCCCTGAGTGGCCATTGGGCCTTGATAAGTGGTGAACTCCAAGTAAAACAAAAGGTCTTTATAAATAAGAACGAATCCTAACGTATATGAAGCCACAGAGATAACTCCAAGAGAATTGAATTTGTGTGCATTATAGTAATTGGGATAGATGCGTAGTAATCGTCTTTTGGGGAAATCTAGTTCTATCAGATAATTAACGAGGACGATTCAATAATAACTTGTTTGGGTTAGACTTGAAGACGAGAAAATTGCAGCCAGCTGGAAAGCATACGACCGAGTTCGACAGACTGGCAGGAAATGAGTATTGTTGATGGAATCCTCGTTTAAGTTTCGGAACCGATAGAGTCGGGGTGTTTATTGATAGTGAGTTGGGCTGGCGGTTGATTTTCAGACGGATTAGGGAAGGGACACGATAAATTTTGCTCAGTCGAACACTATTCATTAAAATAACGATGAGGCAGAAGCAGTCTTGCTATCTATTCTTCGAGAAAGACGTTGCAGTGAAGAGGGAAGACATCGCCTAGAAGATTACGAAGTTGGTTTTGAATCTGGTCTATGCAGATAATGTTACATTAAGCAGCTCTAGCCATGATGTGCCAACAGTATACCATTCTACGGCATAATTGGCTACAAATATACTTACACACAGCCACACACAAACATATATATATATATATATATATATATATATATATATGTATATATTTATATATATACATATACATATATATATATATATATATATATATATAAAAATATATACAATTAGTTAGAAAATATATATGGCGATTAAGCTTCATTAATTATTCCGCGTTTAATCCACTCTAGGACTCTTCATGCTTATGCGCGAATTTTGTGGTTGTCTGTCGTTTTTATATACGCATCTTCTGTTGAGATTTTAGTTAGCCAATTAGCTTTCTAGTATCCACCGCGCTCTTCCTATAAGCCAATGAACGTGCACTTACTGGACAAAGGCCTATGAAAATGTAAAACGTATAAAAAAAATTAAACCTCGTAGAAAAAGTAATCCTCTTTTAAACAATTCAGAAATCGTGGAGCAACTTAAAATACTCCAATCTAAATAAGTAACAGTCCGTATTTTATAAAGCGGCAAACAATATAGCTTTTATATGTAAATATAGTATATACAGCGTGTATTAATAGAAGTAGGAATGATAGATAACGTTTCAGATAGCTGTAAATTAAGTAATATTAATTTAGATAGCATTATTCTGAATAATAGTATTATTAATGAAAAAGTGGAATTAAAGTAAGAAGAAAAAAATAATAAAAACCCATGTATTTATTGGATACCTACAATGCACAAAAATCCAGTTAACACTAAGTGTATTGTAGGTTCAAAGACGTGCATTACTAAACATTTACGTAAAGCTCTATCTAAAATATTTAAACTAATTATAAATCAAATAATTTCTACCAGAAAAGAAAATTCTATAGTAATATTAGTGTATTTAAAGTAGTAAATAATTCACAACCAGTGAAAAAAAATTAGATGAAATATACTCAATAATAAAAGAAACAAAACTATACCTACTTATGACTTTGGTACGCTTTCTATTAAAATTGCGCACGAAAAGCGTATAAACGAATTAATATATATATATATATATATATATATTATTTTTAAAATATAATCATCCACTGACAAATGGTTCGTCGCTTACGACTCATCAGAGTGGCTGAATCTTAACACTCTGATGAGTCGTATGCGACGAACACGTGTAGTAGATAATTATATTTAAAAAATAATATATATATATATATATATATATATATATATATATATATATATATATATATATGTATATATATGCCGCTCCCCTATTTAGGGGGTACCAAATTAATCAAAGTGGAAATTATTACCAACTCGCATTTAGGTAAATATGCACTTTCATAGAAATAATTGAATTCGTTCAAAGAGTATACCTAACACAAACAAATAATATATATATATATATATATATATATATATGCATATATATATATATATATATATATATATATATATATATATATATATATATATACATATATATATGGGGGGTGATCAAAAATAAAAAAAATATATGTCAAAAACATAATTTTCATGGGTGTAGGAGATTTAAAAATCGCTTTATATGTATAAACCAGAACGATAAATTCGGAAAAAATAAAAATCTTATATATCTAAAAGAATTAGAATTGAGTTGTGAACATAGAGCACAACAGCCTACGTTTCTGGATTTAGATATAAAAATTTATTTATAAAATATCTGATGAAAGACACTTTTTCCCTTTCAAATAGTTCGTATACCGCATACATATACTACCTTCCCTGTTTTTATGTTTTATGGAACCATTATGTCAGAGTTTTTGAGAATAGCTCGCGTGACTTTAAAATTAATAGATTTATTACCACCAGTTTTTTAGCTTAGTAATAAGGATGATGAAACAAGGTGGGAATAAAACTAAAAAATACACAGCAAAATAAAGCATTTGTCTGTTATCCTTATGCTTTACAATCGTTTAAAATTAGCCAGAATATATTAATAAAGGAAATCCAAAATAATATTAGTAATGTATAAAATATATTTATGAAAAAAATGTATATATCTATACATATTTTATACCTTATATATATTTAATTTTAAATAAATAGGAATGTAAGTATAAAAATACTAATCATAGTGGGGGTGATAAGTAGTCAAATGGATTAATCCTAACACAATACTGGTAAATTAAAACAAATATATATCCATTTTGAATTTGGAAGCATTTGAATCTCTCAGGTAAGAAATTCATTGTTACAATATGAATTACGAAATTAAGAAAACGGAACTATATCTAATATTTGTAACGTGTCTGTTTCCTATGATTATGGCAGGTTGTGTTTGATAAACACTGCTGGGAAGCCATGATGTAATATACTGTGTGTTTTTTAAATCCCCAGAACAGGGTTTCAAGGAAAACAACTGATGAGTCCTAAAAAAAAAATATTATTGGTACTATAGTGAATTCGAGATGCAGTGATTACAGATGATTAACGATAAAGATTATGTTTTGTATAGTTTTAAAGGTTCAAAACTTCCAAGACTATATATATATATATATATATATATATATATATATATAGAGAGAGAGAGAGAGAGAGAGAGAGAGATAGAGAGAGAGAGATAGATATATGCAGATATATTCAAACATAGATACCCATACATACAAACATATTTACACACACACATATATATATGCATGCATATATTTATATATATATATATATACGTGTATACATATTTATACATATAGACTTACACACACACGCATATCTACACACAAACACACACACACACACACACATATATATATAAATGTATATTTGAATGAAGCAAGATAGTTGCACTAAGGTAATGAAAGTTCTACTTTTTATGACAATCAATATATATAAATATACATTTATATATATGTGGATATATATCTTTTCACATTAATATATATATAAACACTATATATATATATATATGTATATGTTTACATATAAACACTATATATATATGTATATGTTTACATATATGTATACACATGTGTACGCTAAAATATGTTTATTTAATTATATTTCATTTTTATTCACACCATCGCTTCAATTTATGAGGTTCGGTTCTATTTAAAACTATCTACAATATAAATCCCAGCCGTATGTTTAAATATATGCATGTATGTATGTATATATTTATGTGTGTATGCATTTATGTATGTATGCATGTATGTATGTGTGTATGTATGCATGTCTTAATTTTTCGAAAGACGTGAGGGATTTTCACGAGATTGGTATCATTTTGTATGCCCTACCTTTTTGGGCGATACATATCGATAGGTTGGCTTAAAAATTTAATCCCTTAATCCTTAACTGGACAGTTTTCTACAGGGAGGGTCGGGGTTTTCGATGATATTTTTTCAAGTCATTCAACCTTCGCTGATAGGACATCGCATTATAGGCATTATTTAGCAGACCCATGGCCTCAGGACAACGGTGCACACATCGGTAAGACAGTTTTCTTTTTCAACTTTTTTCATTGGCACGTTACGGGTTCAAGCTTCTTTACTAATCTTATTTTTTTGTGTGCTCGCAATTTTGTATACTGTTCAACCAACACACTTGCACACACCTCTAGTTTCTTTTATGCCTTATCCTCTTGAGTTCTAGGATTCCTGTTTACTCTAATTTATGCATTTAATTACTTATTTATTTTTTTTTAATTTTTGCTCTACACACACCTACAAACACTCGGGCAACGCCAGCCACCCAGGCTAGTATACAAATAAATGACTACGTTTTTATTCCTCATTATAACTTGGCCATCATTTCGTGTAAGTCTTTAAGCATTTTAAAATTCTCCTTGTTTTAACACTACTTGTTTTGTAACGCAGTATCTTAGATGTTATGTTAATGTTAAATGGTTTTCCGTACTTGTTTATCAAGAGAATAGGAACTATTACCCTTAAACAGAAAATAAAAAAAGATGAGCATGCTTTCAAAATTAAAAATCGTAATTTTAATCATGTCACAAGTATTTCTTTATTTGTCAAGTTGGTGGGTGCGTATTCTTACATGAATGATTCTGCGCTAGGATACAGGTGCTCAAGAATTGAACATTTTAACATGCTTAAAGAAATAAACAATACGATGGACACCATTTTAAAACGTAAAATATAGATGTGGGTGTATGTATAAAGATAGAGAGAGAGTGAGAAAGAGAGAAAGTTGGAAGAGAGGGAGATATCAGTGTTTAAGTTTTGGCATTAAATTGTTTGTTAGTGAGATACTGCTCATCTGGCTTGGTGCCGGCAGCAAATCACTTTTACTAAGCGATTCCTCGTACAAACGATCGCTATACGCATTGCTTATAGTCTCGTCCCGCTGAGACCATTCGGCATAAACGATTTTAATTAATGGGATAGAAATAGATTCTATCTGTCCGTCTTTCGCCTATCGCGTTGATACTGCTGACCTCCATATATAATAATTGATTCCACGCGTCCCTCAACTTCCATTCGACTATGTATCCCTACCAGATTTTGTATTTTCCCGTTGCTTCTCTTTTTTTCCCCTCCCAATTCCTTGCGTTTGTTTCATTGGAAGATGCACGATCGTTATCGAGATCCGTTGTTCCCGTATGAGACGCAGGTCATCGAACCAGCCATAAAGACGCCGGATCACAAGTGGAAACCATTGAAACAATTATGTTAAAACTGAAACGAACAATAGCCAATTTTTCTTTCATATTTTATTAGTAAGTAACGAGAATACACTTTACAAGACAGGTGCGTATGCTGATGTGTCCTTATATTTACTCTGGTGCTTGTGTAGGCCGCTATTTCTAGCATTCATTCAGACTGCGTTTGGGTTTATTTTTTGTTTCGTTGAAACATGTCTATACATAGATGCGTAATAGTTCCTAAGAGGTTGACTAATAGTTTTTATATAAGGTAAATGAACAACTAAAAACGAATAAAATAACAACTGAAAACGCGATAAGCCATGCCTCGCTTATATTCTATGAATAACAAAATCGAATATATGTTCTTAGACAACTAAGCATAATGATATATGCTTATACCTATGGTTGTAAATAACTAGTGAATGTGCTATTTAGAGCAAACTTTCACACGGATCTCGGCTATATTTTATCTATGTATAGCTATATCGACGCAGTCATATTAATGGTTACTAATGGTCCAGCAACTGAGACGCATTGCCTGGCTGTGCCAATTTCTTTCCACACAAAACAATTTCATGAAACGCACACCTGAACATGTTATTATTATTATTATTATTATTATTATTATTATTATCATTTATTTATTTATTTATTTATTTATTTATTTATTTTTCAATGTCCACTCAAAACAAGGCACATTTACACTTTAAAGTAAGTAGCTTCTATAGGCGACATAAGTTGCAAGGATATTATCAAGGAAGATGAGTAGCAAATTTTCTGCACTTGAACGTCTGCATGTCAGTACGGTTGGAAGTTAATTCCAATGTCTATCAATTCTAGAGAATCAACTATTGGAATGGAAGGGTTTCTTACACCTACAAATCTTTACTGTATAGGGGGTATTTATCTGCTTGTCGGGTTCGTTGGGGGTATTTACGTCGAGTGGGTTCAAGCGTGTGTACTTGGTAAGAGCATTCACCATTAAAATACTTGTAGAACAACCAGAAGAAGGCAAGATTTTGTCGATATGACTGAGGCTTAAGCTTAGATGACAGTTCAGGAACTATTACGTTGGTGATTCTCTTTTGAATCATGTCCAGGAGGGAAACACTAGTAGCAGAGGCACCAGTCCAAGTGTGACAACGATATTCCATACATTGGTAAATTGTAGCCTTAGAGAGGGGCAGGAGAAAAGTTAAATCTACTTTTAAATTAGAATTATCTGCACGTGTATGTTGAGAAAACAACACAATATTACAGCAGTGCACTCACTCTTATTTAACGTCTACAACAAGTTTCTATTCTGTTACTACTACTGGTAGGACGCTTATTTTTGCTATACCTGCTATATATTGATTGACCTTTCACCTTACTTTGCTGACCTGAGATGAGTGAGCTTAATTCCCAACCTATAATGGAAGGCTACCAGTATATTCAGTGGGAAAGTCCCTTATTATCTACAGAAAGCATATCACAAATGAGTAATATCTTACTTCTATAACTGCCAAATACGTAATAAAACGGAACACTGTATGTGAATTTTATATCGCATTTCTTTTCGGGAATTGCATATAACTGGTTTCCATGTTCTCTCTATCAGTCCATCTATCTTACTATCTATCTATCTTTCTAGTAACTTGCTCTCCCGCTACACACACACAGACACACACACAGACACACACACAGACACACACAAACGCATATATATATATATATATATATATATATATATATATATATATATATATATATACACTTGTGCCCGATATTATTCATACCCCTCGGATCTTTGAGCTTTCTATAAGAATATTGCTCAAACCAGAAGGTAGACAATATTAAAGGGATTTCAAACAATAAATCAAGCATAAGCATTTAATATAAACT
Organism: Euprymna scolopes; assembly: GCF_053919585.1. NCBI lineage: Eukaryota > Metazoa > Mollusca > Cephalopoda > Sepiida > Sepiolidae > Euprymna > Euprymna scolopes. The sequence continues at coordinate 17,476,840 of NC_136508.1, forward strand.
CAACAAATAAATAAATTATGCAAGTTTGAAACATTATACAAAGAAAAACAATAATGGCACTAGTTCAAAATTATTCATACCTCTCTTACTAATAGTCAATAGCATGTCCTTTATTCTTAATAACTGCCTGTAACCGTTTTGGATATTTATCAACAAGGTTTTTACAAGCATCAACACTGATTTTTGACCATTCTTCAATGCAGTAGTTCTCCAAATCCCTCAAATTTCTAGGTTTCCGCTGTTTAACCTCAGTTTTCAATATGTGCCAGAGGTTTTCGATAGGGTTCAGGACGGGACTCTGGCTAGGCCATTCCAAAACATTAATTTGATTATGCTCAAACCATTTCTTGACTATTTTGGCAGTATGTTTTGGATCATTATCCTGTTGAAGGACCCAGTTTGGTCCTAAATAGAACTTCTCCGCATCCTGTCTAATGTTTTTCTGGAGTATCTCCAAATATTGCTCCTTCTTCATGGTTCCATCTATCTTGACCAAACTACCTGGACCACTAGCCGAAAAGGAGCCCCAAAACATTAGGCTACCACCACCATGTTTCACCGTGGGTATGGTGTTCTTTGGGTTGTAAGCTTCTCCTTTCTTCCTCCAAACGTAAGAAGCATCCATATGGCCAAACAATTCAATTTTTGTTTCGTCAGTCCACAAAATACTTGAGAAAACGGACTCTGGAGAATTCACATGGGTCCTAGCAGACTTTAGACGTACTGCAAGGTGTTTTACGGTGTGCAATGGAGTCCTTCTTGGTCTTCTTCCTTTCAGACTATTTTCATGCAGAGTCCTTTGCAATGTTTGCCTTGATATTTTTATGCCAGAAGACTCCAGATTTTCTAAAATGTCCTTAGTAGTGGTGGTTGGATTTGCATTAACACTTCTTACAATATTCCGGGTGGCTCTAGCAGACAGTTTCCTTTTCCTTCCTCTACCAATCAAGTTGTTTGTTGTGTGGTGGCTCTGGAATTTTTTGATGATGCTCTGTACTGTTGCTGTAGGGACCTCAAATTTCTTGGAAATTGACTTGTAATCTAAACCATCCTTATGTGAATTAACAATTTTAGTCCTAAGATGATTACTAAGCTCTTTTTTCTTCCCCACTCTAATGATTTTTATTCTTTTATTGGTTTTCAGTTGATATCATTTTAATTTCTGAAAAATGCAAAAAACGAAATGAAATTAATCAAAGGTTGTATAAAAGCATTCAAAATAAGAATCAAACAAGAAACAAACAGTCAGAAACTCGATTAATACTGAAAAAATAAGGGGGTATGATTATTTTTGAACATTGCAGATTTTATAAATAGCTGTATATATCTTTTATTACAAGTATCCCGAGATTTAAAAATTACGAAAATGATCAGAAGAGGTTTATTAAGAATATGTATCAATATGGACGTAAACAATAAATTCTCACAAAGTTACACCTAATAAACTCAATTTTCAAGGGGGGTATGAATAATATCGGGCACAAGTGTATATATATATATATATATATATATATATATATATATATATATATATATATATATATATATTGGGGTTGTTATCGTCAGAGGTATAGTAAGTTAATACAAGAGTGCTTAATATCGAAGTAGGGAAAGGAATATTAGCAATTTACTTTTACATAAGCACGAATATGTAGCTGCAAATCATATTCATGTTTCGGTCCTCTTGTATTTAGTAACTAGAGCAAATTCAGGTAATCACGCTAATATAAAAATGAAAAGTCATCTTCTAGTAACAAATTGTGAGGGAAAGGGGTGAGAAAACTTTGTTTTCATGATCCTGGATACGTCCATGGATGCATTTTTCGGATGGTGGCAAATAAATTCTTGTCATTATTTAGATCGTAGATAGCATGAGTTTTAAAGCGGCGCATCTCCCATCTCGCTCATTAAATACTCTCATTTTCAGACATAATAGAAGGTTCCTCTCGCTCGTGGGATGCGTATACAACTCACTTAGTATTACATAGTCTTCAATCTATATATCTATAAAAGTGAACGTGCCTTTGCATCTGTCAATGTGTATGTGGGCGTGTTTTTGTGTCTGTGTACATTTCCCTACGCAATAAGTCTGCCAATTTTAAGTCTACAGACTCGAAATTCGATATATACGGTACTGGGATTTGGGAAAATATATGTGATGAGTGTACGGTAATAAATTTGAATTTTGAGAACTCTACTAAACTCATCCGCTAATTTTCGACCTACAGCTTGAAATTTTAGATATAGGTTCCTTGCATATAGTTCTAACTTAATCACTGAGATTGAGCCCAAAATAATAAATGTTAAGGGCTTTAAATTGGGGTAATTTTAAAAAATAACTATTTTTTTTTCTTTTTTGCTTAAAATACACCTCCAAAACTCCGGCCAACGTCGGGATGTATGCTACTATAAAAAGAAAACTAGTGTTAATCTTACGAAAATATAATCGTGTAGACTTTTCTAGGGTAACACTTTATCGTTCTTCTCTGTATAAAAAGAAGCATTTTGAACGCATCCCTGACTCATAAAATTTACAGTTCACCTATAAAGTTGACCTTTAGCTTGCGTATTTAATTAAAATATCACGGACACTAGTGGTATTATTTTGTATAAAAGTGATAACTATGGTTAAAACAGGAAGCTGTTTAATAATGTTTTTTTTTATTATGCATTTTCGATGCATATTAAAAAACATTCTCATACACACACTAAGAAAAATACTTCTAAACACATCAAGTGCCTTCGTGTGTAATTTCAGACTATTCAGCCTATTCATTTCTGGGTGTATTGGAAACGCACTTTTAAACCCACAAGTAGAGTTCCTTTTATATAAGTTTAACTAAGTCGACTTTATATATCAATATTCGAGTATTTACTTCAGAATAATATGAGGGGGTTTCGATACTACTTTTTGAAATAATTTGGAAATAAAGCTCAGTATGTATTTCGCATTTAATCCTCGATTGGTATCGTAAAGGTATATGAGATTTGGATCGCTTCACACACATACATACACCCCCGCCCCAACACACGCATATATATATATATATATATATATATATATATATATATATATATATATATATATATATACGTGTATTGTATGCATGAGAAAAATAGACACTCATATAAACCGTTAATTTCAACGAACATATAATTTATACTACAAAATTTTAAATAAATGGTAACAACCTTCATACGTAATACGTAGTTTTCATTTAGTTTGCTGTTTTTAATGCTAGAACCCTCAAAGCATAGAATACATAGGCTTTATACTCATAACTCTCAACTGTCCAAAAATTATCTACATCGTTATTCATCACAAAAAATGTCATAAAAGGTAATAGTTTTTTTTTCAACCATTTCGCAAGCCCAATTTTTCCGCACTAGATAATAGCAGGACAACATACATGTTTCCTTCTCGCAGATGAAAAATATGTTCATAATGAAAATATACTAGTGTATCTAAATTTGCTTGTAAATTTGAAACAATGGAATGCATCATACTTTAAACGGTGGTAGTCCGAAGGTAAGAGGTCTGCAGAGTATTTCGCTTAAGGCGGAGCTTCCTAACAGAATTCATTCCACTTCAGATTCAGATTGTAATCAGAGAATTGGGATTTTTCTATTGACTAATGCTGTGCGTTGTTACCAAAGTTTCTTATATATTTCATCCATTTGTTGATTGCATCTCTCTGCCATCATGATTATCCCTGCATTTAAAAACTGTAATCGATTTGACCTGTAACAGACTACCAAACAGTCTCCATGACCTTTTTCCTTGATGACACTCTGGATTCAGGAAGTGTGTGGCACAACTGAGCTAAACGGTTGTCGTAAAGAACCTGGTTTCCTCCGCAAGTCAAACACGGGTAAAGGAACATATCGTTGTTGTTGTGTAAAATAAAGACAAGATAGCATTTCATATGTTTGGGGGGGGTCCTTCAAATTGTAGGACGCTTTTTTATGGAGTCTTTTTATCTTCTAATCTGTTTTGTAAATCGTCGTATCTGTAACATTTTATTCAAAATCAAAGTTTAAATGGATCGTTGTCAACATCCTATTGCTTACCATATCACTCCTCATAATCAAGACTTCCCCCGCCGTGACATGTTTTCTTAAACCACTCCGGGTTATGCGTTTATTTATGATATCTGGGATATTTGTGTTTGTTTTTGTAATCTGTTTCTACTGTTTCGATACGCCCACTCTAACCGTTTCCTGTTAGAAATGCTGCGTAAATGTGAAAATATACACACTAGACGAAAACTAAATGATACGACGTATATACATACACGCATTTACGCGTACATTAATATACAGATAATATATAAAACCTAACTATTAAACATGTGTGTCGTTATATTCATATATACACATACTATAACATGTGCGGCGTTCTGAAATATATTCACATACAAATTACACAACGGGCCCGTTTTTACAGCTCTATAAGGTAACACGTGAAAAACTGTAAGTTAGGTTATTTAAAAATATATACGTTTCATAATTTAAGTCTATCAAGTTAAATGAAATATTTATTTTCATTGCACGAGTAACAAAGAGAAAGGAAAACTTAATGAAAGGTGTGTTATTGAATATCAGATCATTTAATTACTTTTCAATTAGAACATATAATTTGATCTATATAATACGCCAATCCGCTCAGCAGAAGTTTACTGTACAGTACAAAACTTATACTGTAAATTTGCTGAATTCGCACACACACATAAAAAACACATTTATCCATAAAAATATTTTCCAAATCAAATAGTTTTCCAATAGCAAATTGACGTGATTTTTAAGTTGCCTAACCAATTCTTGAAAGCAATAAATTACCTCAATTATTGTCAGCATATCAATTTCTCTCTTAATTTATACTTGTGTTCTAATACGTATTTGTTGGTTAGTGTACACGGCGTATGATATTTCTCGCGTGATTACAGACTGAGGTTACCATTTATGAAGTCTTCCAACGAAGTTGCGTCAGCTTCAATGCTTTTCCGATTTTGTCAAAACAGCAGAGGTATCGAATAATATAGAATGCAATCCGTAAGCATGCATGTGCTCCCCGTGGTATCGAAATCCATCCAGTGCCGGGTCACCTAGAAAAGGGCGTTGTACCCCTTTTACAGCATATTAAAATAAGTTTGTATGGTACGAAATAAACAATTATTTTTCACTATCAAAACGATGTCTGGAAACGTTATGTATACAATACCTGCAGTCTTACTTTGGCGATATTTGAATTAGGATTGGCCGGTTTTTCATGAACATACCTTAGATGCTGTTAATAATATTTCAACAACATATCTACTCTCCGAGCTTTCCATAACTAAGCATAATGATTGGTATATCCATCAGACATTTAACGTATTGTTTGGTATATGTTGTGGGAAATTCCACATACAACCGCCATATTTCTTTTAGGCCGGCCATGCAGGTATAATAGCCGGTCTGTGATTGATTTTAATTTGAATATGTCAGGTGATTTGTCTTGGCGACTTTTTTTATTCATACGTTTATTTTCAGTATAAGAAAGAACATGGAGCGGTATAGACTCAAACCAGCGTTTCCCTAACTAGAGAGCCAAGACAATTCCTTCATGGACTTCACACAGTCGGTGAACGAAGGACACATCTCTACAAGCAGAGACAACTTATTTTGCTGAACCTATTCAAATCAAGGAGGACATTCTACTACTGTTCGTCATGATATCATCAAATTATTGGATTTTATCTTATTTATTCTTGAGTCCCAAGTAGCTCACATTATGCCTGATAAGAGCCGCCATTATTCCCGCCGTGTTTTCCGTAATCTTCATGGATCCTTCTAAAGTAACAACCAACTAACATTCCAACAATAGGAATTCATACTGAAGGCTCCATGCGTATGGTAGTAAATCGTGCAACCATTATGCAAAAGGACTTACCAGAACCAAAGGAATTTCATAGCTGTCACATTGTGAATAAATTTGGAGTTTAAATGCATGGCTTTTGTTTTGGAATTCATTTGCTACTTCAGGAAGGAAATTGAGTGAGTAAGAAATAATTTTTTTTACAATATTTACTAGAATCGGGTGTCAGTTTATTTTTGTCATACTCTAAATATACAGGAATTTTTTTCCGGTTAAATGCATTTTTTTAAATAAATTATTTGTACATAATCATATAAACAAGCCAAGTGTTTTCATATAGTAAAATCAAGTGATTTTCTCTATTAAAAATGACGTGTATTTGTGTCAGTAATATTGTGTCAAAATTCATTAACTAAAGTATAAGCTACATAAAAATAAACGATTTATCTTATTTTTTTACAATGCTTCCCCCCCCCCTAAAAAAACAATAAAAACAAAAAAACGCCGCCTGAATATAGATCAAGTATTAAAAAAACCTGACCACATATTCAACCTCTTATTCGAAGCCTCAACATTACCAAGCAATACAATTATACGTTATCCGATACGGAGTGCGCATTTTCCTAGCAATAGTCCTTCAAGTAACGACACTTAGGTGGTCACTCAATTGACTTGATATACTGCGGTCCTGAAATCCGGTATGACAAATAGATATGGAAACTATATATTATAATATCTTCATCTACCTCAACCATTACACCCAATGGCGTATTTGCGAGCTAGAATTCCCTTCCACTTTCACCTAACCAGTGAACCGCAAGATTACTGCATACTTTTTTCTCATCCTTTCCACCGTTCTTCTGCAAGTTACTCTCGGAGTTAGGGTTCTCCATCCTCCTGTTCTTAACGTCCTCTCAGATTTTGCCACTAGCATTCATACGAGTTTCACCTGACTCAGAATGCTCTAGCTCCGTAACCGCGACAGGGTGTAATCAAAGAACTAGATATTATAATATAGGAAGCATTTATTTCCTAATAATAAAATAACAATGCCCCTCACTTATTTACTATCAAAATGTGTTAAAGGTTAAAACACAATCAATTATCAAGTAGCTTATCGAGAAAGAAGCCTCTTGATTGCTAAGAATTTACTCTGTAGACAGATGAGAAAAGTCAAGATTTTCGGTACTAAATTAAAGAAAGTAATTTTGTAATTAATAGGTTAAGCTTGTGTGTGCGTGAACTTGTATTAACATGTTTGGATTATAGACTTTCTTCGTGAGTGAAAGCAAGACAATGACGTCAACAACACTATTTTCGAAAGAAAAAAACTCGACTAAAAAGTAGACGACAACATAAAGAGTAGACGCCTTCAACCGTCGCCATGTCCTAAACCAACCAGTAAAAAATCACGAAAAAAAAAATATATATATATAAAACTACGAACACACAAAACAACGTTGCCCCACACACTCTCCGCTAAAAAAAGTATCTCACTGGATTTACAAGCAAAATGATTAATTTAGATCGCCATGTTTTCCCCGCATGCGATACATTTCATCCAATCGATGTTTGGCCTAAGTGCATTCTCCTGTATTGCAACTTCCCCAGCTTCAAAAAGAAAAATAAATAAATAATAAAGGAACTAAATAGCAAACATCATAAACCAATGTTGCTTTTCCCCCTTTCTCTTTATGTTTTTTTCTTGGTAGCGTATTGTGTCCTCCATTCCGGTAAAGCTGATGTTGACACGCGAGAAAACGTCGTCACTGATACGCATTTAGACATCGATAAATCCAGTCACTTATAATTCTTCTCTATCAATTTATTGATATTGAAAACATCGTACATTATATAGAATGTGTCGACATGTGTATGGGTTACTTGTACTATTCCATCTATTGAGTAGTGTACTTGGTATGAAGGCCTTGTAAAAGGAATATAAAATAAAATTAAACAAATAACGAAAAAATTTAATCACTTTTTTTAGCAAATGAGTTTATAACGTTTTTAAAGTTATCAATACTTGATATAAAAAAGCTGATTTTATCAAGGACAATCTAACACACAGCACATTGTTTTGTTGTTGTTTTATTTTTTTCTAAATATTTTTTTATATAAACTGATGCCAATTCACTTACACCTGTTTCCACTTCAAAAAAGATCTACCATCGCAACTTGAAGTCTCCTCTAAACATTACTATTTTAATGATGAAACAAAATATCTGATTTAAACCCATAACAAGACAGCTATGTGTTTGGGAGGAAATGTTTGGAGTAAGATGGTTATAATAGATTTTGTTGTTGTTTTTGTGTTATTTCCTAACTACCATTTATAAAATCAGGTAATCTATTTCTCGTTAATTAATGTTTGCGATAGTGATAGCGTTTTGTGATACTGAACGCACGGACAAGTTTAATAATATTTAAATAATAATAATAATAATAAAAATAATAATAATAATAATAATAATAATAATAATAATAATAATAATAATAATAATAATAATAATAATAACATTAATAATAATCATAATAATAATAATAAGTATTACGCCAGCGGTGCTAAATACATAGGAAGATCAACGTAGCAAGCTATATACATGTCAATACATGAAACATACAACACCTCCCCACTTATTATATCTCGTTGTTTCAGTGACGAACACAGTGAAGTTTAAACGAGGTTAATGAATAGTTACTCAG
>NC_136508.1:17487902-17632902 GCF_053919585.1 Euprymna scolopes
AAAATTGGACTAGTTTTGATTCACTTATAGAACAGTTTATATATGGGTCGATAAATTAGACTAGTTTTTATTCACTTATGTTGCAGTTTATATATGCCTCGCTAAATCGGACTAGATTCATTTATGTTGCAGTTTATATATGCCTCGATAAATTGGACTAGTTTTTGTTTCGCTTGTGTTGCAGTTTATATATGCCTCGAAAAATTGGACTAGTATTGATTCCCTGATGTTGCAGTTAATATATTCCTCGATAAATTGGACTGGTTTCTCTGCTCAAGTGTTTCCTTACGTTTCAGTTGTTTTCACAATTATGATTACTTTCTATTCTTGTTGTTCTTAATCACTTATTAAAATCTTTTGGGACCATACCTACGGCTCTTCAATTTGAGTATCATGCTATTTTCGATATGTATACTTGTTTTTTGGTAGGTTCCGCATATTTGGTTCATTTGTCTATCTTTTTATCTTTATTTGTAGGCTGCTGAGACAGCAAAACCTGCATTTTTGCAGTCTCATGATCAGATGAAATATGATAAAATCCATATAACTACAAACCTGAAAAAAGGTAAATATAATAACATATCAATAAATATAATTAAAAACAATAGAATATTTTTTTGCTAATTATATTAATATCCAATCGTTCTGTGTGTGGAGCTTTATCCGTCTGGATCTTAATATCCTAAATGCTTTTAGATATTTCGTTTACGTGTAATGTATCCGGTTTTAAAACTATTTGTCAGCTTGTTCGATATCGAGTCATCTGCAGAATTTACAGCGCGATGCTTTCATCGTGTAGTCCTGTCTGTATTTACATTTTTATTTTTTGCTAGTTAATGTGAGGTTTCTTGTTTCGTCTCACAGCACAACATCTACATTTGCTGTTTACTTGCGTTTCTCTATCATAACATTAATGTAGGTTATTCTTAATATTTTATTCTGTGAATGTGTCAGTAGGAATTTTGTTTCTCTGTCCATGTGTCATTTTCTTAGCCATATCCACGTAGAATTAATGGTTCTCTCTTTTGTTCTTCTGATAAATCATCAGTGTATATCTTTCTATTACAATAGTTTTATAGTGTATTTGTTTCTCATTTTATTGGTTAATTTATTGTTGTTCTTTGTACTCTTTCACATTGCGGTGATCCATCTTTTTATGTACAGTTGGAATTTTTTTCGGCGTTCAAAACTTTCCCCTTCGCTTTTTTTTGTTCGCGTGGGATGGCTAAGTATCGGTTTTATGTGCAATGCATTGGTTATTGTTAATAGCACTCTCGTCCTTGTCCTATGTTTCAGATCCTTATATATAAAAAAACCTGGTGTCACATTACTGACGCCGTCCTAATATTCGAAGGGCCAATTAGGATGGAAACACAGAGAAGAGAAAGTACTAACCAGGTCTCCCCTAGATTAGTGCGAAAAAGATTGGGATCTTGGGTAGGATTATTGCCACTCAAATTCGAGTGAAAACCAATGGGAGCTACTAAACAAAACAATCAAGGTTAAGCGGCTTTTGCGATGGCGAAAACAAATTTGCAAGTCGTACTGAAGACTTAAAGGGAATTGAAAAATCTGTGGAGATTTTCTGTCACGCAGACTCCATACCGCACCACAAAGTTTTTCTCTAAGATTTTTCTTTGATGTTAGCAGATGAGAAAACTATAAAGTAGTTACTACTACTACTACTACTACTACTACTACTACTACTACTACTAATTATAATAATAATAATAATAATAATAATAATAATAATAATAAAAATAACAATAATAATGATAATAATAATACACATAATCCATTATTTTACACCGTTTCCGTTTGTAACTACATTTCTATTTCTGGTCCAAAGAAACATTTCTTTTGGCCACTTCATAAAATTTCGTAAACGTAAATTGATAGTATATTTATCAATAGATTCAGTGGATATTCGTAGGTTCTCTTACCAATGTCTGCCATACCTGCACTTAGGTGTTTATACGGAAACGACCTATATATATATAAATTCACTATCCATTTAAGAAATAAAAACGGCGCACAGCTTGATGTTAAAAATAGGGAAAGGAATTGCCAGAAAAAAGGTTGCTTATCAATGTTTTGCTTTTCTCGATATGACAAGATTTTAACATTTTATCACTGATTTTTTTTTCTTTTTTTACATTTACTTTGTAGCACATTTAATTTTAAATCCTCACGTTTGTGTTACGTTAATATTTCAAAAAAATGGTATATTTCTTTTATAGGATATGGAGCTAAATAATAAGTCGAAAATCAGTGTCCTCAACCCTCCTCCTGCTGCTATAACAACAAAACTACCAAGCGACTTACATATAACGTATCTAGCCTTAATAGAAATTTGCTTGAGACACGTTATGGTCTGAAAAACAAGGATCGGCATCGTCAGATATGGCATCTTTTTAACACCCATTACCTAAATGTTACAGAATGTTCGCTTTTTCTTTTAAAACTGTTTTAATAACAGCTATAGTCTAGCGCGTATTTCTGTTAAATGATAAAAGACGTTTTCGGTTCGCTAAAATATAAAAAAATATACATAAAAATGTTTCGATTAAATATTTTAGAAATCAAAATCGGAATTCAGACCCCCCTTGCATGTTTTTAATCTTTTTCCTCCTCCTATAAGTACATATAAGCATTTCCTCCTCTTATAAGCATTCATCCTCCTATAAACATATCTAAGCATTTCCTACTCCTATAAACACATCTAATCATTTCCTGCTCCTATAAGCATTTCCTATAAGCATTTCCCCCTCATATAAACACATCTAAGCATTCCCTCCTCCTATAAGCATTTCTCATAAGCATCTCCTATAAGCATTTCCTCCTCATATAAACAAATCTACGCTGTAAAATGACCTATATATAATATGCCCAGTCATTTAAGAAATGATTTAAATCTACTTATAAAATTGCATAGTATCTAATATTAAATGAGTATTTATATATGTTTTGTGTGTATCTTTTCTTTGTTTATATTATTAATGCCTCTCGTTCCTAGTTTGTAGGTTTTGTAAATACTTTAAAGACATTAGATTGACCTAAAACTTAATACACTTGGCTTTTTTATCTGTTCAGGTAATCCTTTATACTAGAAGGATGATTAAAGTTGATCGAATTTTTTTTTTCAAGTTCACCAGGATCAGGGAAGAACCAAACACGTTTAGGCACTTATGCAGAACACGAACTGCGCTGGAACAACAGTGTTATGTAGAAAGTCATTCTTTACTTTTCTGTATCTTCATCGTTACTAAACTAACGCACCGCAAAAATTAGATCCAACTTTAAAAATTAAATCCAAAAAACATGTAGGATATAACGGACCAACTTGCTAGAGTATTGCTGCCGGGGGAAGGGAAAGGTGGCGATGTTCTTCTAATTTCCAAAACGAATGGGTGCTTTTCTAGTGATGCTAGCAGATGGCAGTTCTTTTATTTCTATTTTATGGCGGCTTCAAAGAACCAAAAGCTTTAGACCAATTAGAAAAAAAGGTTATTTATTCTATTTTTCTTGGTCTTTACAGTTTGTTATCATATATATAGATAGATACATTTTTATTTTTAGTTTATATTTAATAAAAAAAATCAGAAATACAACACCACAGTACTTCCCCTCACAGTATCGGAAATATTGTTAGAAGTAATGCTAGTAGTCCTTGTTGGTCAGTTTCTTCTGTAGGCGTACTAGATAAATCGTTAGAATCATAGCCACTTAATTCTTTTGTAGAATTCTCAGTATATGAAATTTCCTGATCAGTGACATTTGATTCATCAGGAACTTTCGCAGATTTCTTTGATTCAGTATGTCCATTTTCAAAAGACTTCATATATACTGGCTTCAGACGATCCACTGAAACTGTATCACTCTTACCAGAATTTAGTTTTATAGTAAAGTATTTTGGATATCTTTGAAGAACATTATACAGACCCGTGTAAGAGCTTTGAGTGGACGACGAATTCGGTCAACTCGTATCCACACTTGAGTACATTATTAGATCAGCTGTGATATATGACTTTAGGGAAGAATGAATCCAGTCTTCAGATAGTAGTTTGAGTTCTAATTTCCGCATTTCGTCTGCTGAAATCTTGATTATTGAATTAGACTCTCCTGAAGATTCATTATCAATAATTGGTTTTTGTGCAAGTAAGGAGTTTCCTGTTACTGCTACGGATAATGAATAATTTCCTCCTTTTTTATATTTCTCATACTAAGCACAATAATAGGCAATACAACGATTTAGTTTTGTTTGTGCGCAACAATAGCCAACTTTAATGCACGGTGTACACGCTCGATTATAACGTTGGTTGAGGGTGGTAACTCGTCGTACGCAAATGATGGAATCCAAAACGTTTCTATAGTTCACTAATGAATTCACTTTCGGACTGTGCTCCTATATGAGTTAATAGATAGAGAGGCACGCCAAATCTAGAGACCAACTATTTAGAAAGGATATCGCAACTGTGTTTAATGTAATGTCAGACATGGGTGTGGCCTCAACTCAGCGTGTATACCTATCGATGCATGTAAGAATATATCTGGCAGATGATGGAAATTTAGAATTTTAGGAGTTACTTGATTAAGAGGACCCACTATGGCAAGGTGTACAGTTTAAAATCGACTTGAATCTCTCAACTGGAAATCTTGTATATATCGTAACTTTTGATTTCTGACAGTCAAGCCATTCCCTACAATGTTGTTTTATCATCTTATTAATTCCAATGACATCTTGATTTGATCAATTTTTATGATGTTTTTGTTCCTGGATGCGATAGAGCATAAAATTGATCAAAGATAGCCCTCCTTGATGGCATGGGTACGGAAGGACGAGGAAACGGCGCTGAAATGTCATATATGAGTTATGAATCTAAGGAAAATTTGTAGGACTTAAGTTTATCAGAATTATCTTTAATTTCCTCATCAGCTGCTTGTTGTTCCAAGGCAGGAAGATCAAAGACGTCTACAAAAACTGCATCTGCAGAACGAGACAAGCAGTCAACAACGATATTTTCACTTTCTTGTATATAAAATCAAACACATAGTCTTTAATTACAGACAAGTAACGGTGGTGTTTGTCAGATTTCATCGGCGCTGACACCAAAAGTGTGTAATCTGTGAATAAATATCCCTGTCTGCCTTCGATTTGTGACTTAAAATTAAGCATGGCCTGACAAACGGCTAATAATTCACGATCAAACGTAGAAAATTTCCTTTGGCTGTCATTCAGTTCATTAGAAAAGAAACCTATGGGAATAGTCTCCTCTTTTACGATCTGATGCAAACAAGCACACACAGCAAGATTAGAGCTGCCAGTCACTAAATGATAATTGGTAACACTGGAGATAGGATGAGGAAGCGAAATAATATTAGCTAAATTTTCTTTAATTTGAGTAAAAGATTTTATTTCAGCTTAACTTAATTTAATTGGTTTGTCTTTAGGGTGTAACTTATTCAAGTCATTAATCACTATATCAGCAAATATCGGAATGAATTTCCTCTAAAAAATGTATCATTCCGAGAAATCTTCGCAACGATGCTGATTCATTAGGTTCAGGGAAATTATTAATTTCTGCTATTTATTCTGCGGTAGGTGTCAGTCCTTCTGGACCAATGTGGAATCCCAAAGAAGACTTGAAAAATACACATTTATTAGGGGATAATTTTAGATTCAACTCTTGAGAATTTGGAAAACACATTTACAAATTTTATATGCGATATTTCTGATTCAGACATTATCAAAAAATCGTCGATATAAATAAATACACACTCCACATTCATAAACATAATGTCCATGAAGGGTTGAAAAGTAGCCCCGGCGTTTCGAAGGCCGAAGGACATATATAAATACTCATACGCACCTAAGGTAGTTTCGACTAAAGTTTTATATATATCATCCTTATTTTCAGGTATCTGACGGTATGCGTTCAATAAGTTGAAAACACCTTATTGTTCCGCTTAGAAGAAATACTTTGTATATGTGGGGCAGGATAGTGATCGGTAAGGTTTACCATATGGAATGGTGATATCCCTGGTGAGGTAGATTGTATAATAATTTCTGCTTGTAATAAAGTTGTGAATTCCTTTTTAGCAGCATCAAATTTTTCCTTAGACAGTTGACGAAATTTACAAAAGTGTTGTTTGTTGACGCATGTGTGATAGTGGTGCTTCACTTTTGAGTTGTCATTGACATCTTTCGCTCTTGGTAGAATTAAAGAAGTGATGTCTCCCATTAGGGATTGGATTTCGGGGTGTTGATATTTAATATTATTAATATATACTTTCTGATTGACTTGGTTGATAATGGATACTTGTTGAGCAAACTTGATGTTTAAATCAATTTGTAATTCATATTTATCATCAGTTAGTATTCAGAAATGTAATAAGAAGTCTCAGTCAAGAAGAAGATTTACAATGTTAGCAATGATAAAAGTCCAAGAACATGTGCGGCGTAAAGTGTAGATACTAATTTAGACTAAAGCTTCAAATACTTCAATATATTGTTCATTAGCTGCGGTTAGTCTTACTGGATTTTTATTTATTAAGAGACATCCAGCATATTCTCGTTACAGTATGGATACTGTTGCGCTAGTATCGATGATAAAATTTATTTTTGTGCAACCGATTTTGCATTTACTTCTACCAAAGGCGGACCGGAGGTTGCAAAAGCAAACCTCCGTATTTGTGTTCCGAATAAGGCTTAGATACAGAGGCTGGTGACGATGACCTAGTATTGGTTGTATTTGGCAATTGTGTTCGTTAGGCCACTTACACCAGGGTTTACATGAGCGTGACTTGCTGCCGAAGTATAAATGAACGCGGCATACTTTCTGTTTTTGATTAGCTCCGCATGGTCGGAGGCATAAGGATATGTGGTTAGGGTTACTAGTTTGATTTGTAGATGTCTTCGGACTACTTTGGCATTAATTGATCGGTCAGCTTACCTAGTAGTTACAAAGTGTGGTCCTTTTTAGGAGGGGTTACGGACGAGATTGTGGGTGGCAGGGCCTCTATGAACATATGCTTAACTAAATAATCACCTACGCTGACTTTATTAAGTGAGTGTCTACCGGTCATTTTAGTTTCGCTCATTGACTTGGCGAATGATTCAGGTTTGATTTTCTCGTAGATATTAATGACGGCAACTTTAAATTCCTTGTAGCTTCTCGTTTTTAGTAGAATTGGAGGTAATGGTGTTACAATTTCTGGTTGCAAGTTGGGGAGTAAATGGTAGAATTTAGTGGCTTCTTTTGTGATGTTTCGTATCACAAATTAGGATTCAGTTATGGCGAACTATACATTGGCGGAAATTTCCATGAATAGGGGCACCGGCACAGCAACAGCAGTGGAACACTCAGTTTCAATCATGATAAGAAATTTGTGTATATTTGTTTGTAGTGGGGCATTTATGGAGAACACGAACCGCGCTAAAACAACGGTGTTATGTAGAAATCTATTCCTTACTGTTCTGTATCTTTATCGTTAATAAACCGCACCGCAAACATTGGACCCAACTAATTAAATTTAAAAAAGTGTAGGATATAACGGGCCAACTTAAAAGAGTATAGCTGCCGGTAGGGCGGAGGGAAATGTGACGATTGTCTTCTAATTTCCAAAACGAACGATTGTTTTTCTAGCTATGCTAACAGATTGCAGTTCTTTTCATTCTTTTTTTTATGCCGGTTTCCAAAAGTTTGGACCAATCAGCAAAAAGGTTAATTATTCTATTTTTTTTTTGTTAATTCTCTAACATTGATTATCATTTATATATAGATACATTTTTATTTTTACTTTATATTTAATAAAAATATCAAAAATACGACACCCCACGTTTAAGGAATAATACAGATGTAGATTGTTTTGTTTTTTAGTTGAAGGAATAATATTAATAAAAACATAAGTAGGGGCAATCACTTTTATCGCACGTGCCAAAAAAAGGTATAAAACACATCATAGCATGGCCATTAGCAGCATTAATGAGAAAGACATGGGCAAAAGAAAGGCGTAGACCTGTAATTAAGTGTATTCACAAAAGTCATTTTTGTAAACGAATGAATTATGTATTGGGCATGACTACTGAATAACAGAACGGATAATTCAAAAATAAGCCAAACCTATTATCATGAAATGTAGGCTTTTAATGTTAGTACTTATGGAAATACAACGGAAGATAAATTATGAAACATACTATCACCGCTTGGCTACATCCCACCCGAAAGATTGTCAGTAGAAACAAAGGCCAACGATACAGCAGTACTTCGAATGAAACAGCTAAAGTAAAAAAAGATTAGGCCACTTATAAACATAGGAAAAAAACTCCATTATTAAGTAACTAATAGAAAAAATTAAAAAAGACAGAAAAATTGTGAAGCTCGTCTCACGCATACTTAGCTATCTTATCAATTTAATTTCAACGATGTAATGTATTCAAGTCGTAAGTGTAAGTATGACACCAAGGGGAAACGCAATTGGGGAAAAAGGGAGACAGAACCAGCAGAGAAATTCAAAATGGACATTCGATAAACAAACTTTCAAACGGATACGAATCATAAACAAGATTTTAAAAAACAGAAAGGGGAGAATTCATACTAAAAAGATTTAAAAAAATAACGCATGATATAGCTTCAAAAGGAAAACATATTTAAGTGATAATGATACAATTTGTAAGAGTACAAACCAAACAGAAATTTATAAGCGCTTTTCTTAAAACGGGAACGTGAGAAAAATTAGCTGAACTCAGAAGAAATTAAACTATGCTGAAACAATGTGTGAGAAAAAGTAACACCATACTAATATCATATAGACTAATCGAAGTAAATGTAAAGGGTAATGAAATAATACCAACTATACTTTCACTGGATGAGGGTAGGGGAACTGAATCCTTGGGAGGTGTATTGCCACCTAAATTTCGGCGATGACATTACCAGCAAAAAATCAATGGCAACCCTTTATTACAAGGAAGATTCTTCTTTTGCAAAATTACAGAAAAGACCGGAAAGAATTGCAAATAAGGGGAGACTTTTGTTTAACGAGACTCCAAGGAGCAACACGTATTTTTTGTCAGTACGCAATATGTATTCTTACTATTATGCTGTTATATTTATTTATATATATTTATTCATTTATTTATTTATTTATTATTATTATTATTATTATTATTATTATTATTATCATCATCATTATTATTATTATTATTATTATTATTATCATCATTATTATTAATTAATTAATGTAATTATTTTTTTGCACACAGATAATTACACGTGACTCGCAATTCAAAATAACATCTATTGGCCACTGCACTGGAGGATAAGACATACCGTACATATTCCCTGCCTTTCTGTATCTGCCAATAACATTTGAATAAAATCATGCAATATCGCAGCATATTTTTTACGTATTTATGTTTCAATAACAGATCAGGCTGGATGTCAGTCAATTTCGAATCGTAATAAGCCAGTTTCAATTTCCATCAATTTATGCAATCCAGAGTGGTAGATTTTTTTCTGAAATTGATCATAAACGATTAGAGCTATGGTTCATGCTCTATTAATAATTACTTTCAATCCACTTTTTATAAATGATCGCGTTTTACGGTGCCCATGTTGTCTGAATAATAATAATAATAATAATAATAGTAATAATAATATTTTTTATTATTATTATTATTATTATTATTATTATTATTATTATTATTCGTTTATCAACGCCTCAGTTAAGGGATGGAATCAATTTCTAGAGGATTTCCCTCAATCCTGGCTCCAAACCAGAAGCTTCAAAGGTCAAGCGTTTTCCTTAGGCTGCTGGTGGTACCTATAATAGTAAAGGTCTAAAGGCCGCCTAAACCATTGGGGATTCGTAGTTTTTCAATTCTCTTTTAGACGACACGATGCTACTCCTAGCGTACCAACTACGACCGGGATTATTTGTGTTTTAACCCGGTGTATACGCCTCCAAGGCAAATGGAACATGATTGCTCCACTTATCGTTCTTGTTTTCTCTCCCATTCCTGTCCCAATGCACTTAGACGTCTACAATATGCAAGTTTTTTGAAACCTTGTAAATGACGACCAACTACGGGCGATTATGTCCCAATTGCTTAGTCGTTATGACACTTTTGCCCCACCATACATTGCCATCCTCACTTGTTCTCACTTCATCACCACCTCCTCAAATCACTTTCCAGCACACTTCACCCCACCCTCTTACAACCCTCCCAATATATTCGGAGTCCAATGCGATCTTGTCTTTTGTGGTACTCTCTCTGGGCCAATCCATTACAACCTGCTGCAAGGTGCGCAATTGACTCTGAGGTCTTACCACAAATCCAGTATTCTGCGGCAACTACCTCTCCTAGAACCACATTCTTGAACAATCGTGTTCCTAATGCCGGCTTTTGTTGTACACACACAAAAGTTTCAGTAATCTTAGCCAGAAAACAAGCTATTGCCATGATCTTTCATCTGCCGCTTCTGCTATATCCCTGAATATCCTTCACTGCATTTTCTTCCTAACCATTTTCTGCGCCCTTTTTCTATCCACACGTTTCACATACTCTATTATTATTATTATTATTATTATTATTATTATTATTATTATTATTATTATTATTATTATTATTATAACGATGGTAATAATAATAATATAAAAAATATAATAATAATAATTATAATAATAATCAACTCGATAGGTGAGAAGATTTTTAGCATCTAAGAGGGACATATAGCCACCCAAATTTCAAATGGATGCTATTAACGTGAAACGGCTACTGGGCTTACGTAAAGAAATTTGCACAAATTATAGAAAGAGGAGGAACGTACTGTTGATCTTGGCAGACTTTGCTGTTAGTAAGAACAGGGAAACCTCCAGTTTTCTCTCAAGGTAAATGTTATATGTTATAAATAAATGCAGCAAAATAGCCGAAAAATAAAAAAAACAAACAAAAATACAGATGAAATGCGATGAAAAAGGCAAGAAAACACAACGGATATTACGAAAACCAATTGAATCGTGAGAGACACTAGTACGAGAAGAGACCGGCAGCAGTATTTTGAAACTGAAGTCACAAATTCTGTGGAACATAGGTATATAAACAGATAAACTTATCTCAGCATATTAAATAAATATAATAATAGTTACTAATAAGGACATATCTTGTCAGATCCTTGGTTGCTCGGTAGTAGCGGACCATAGAATGCATAATAAAGATTCGGAGAAGCAACACAAATTCCGCAACTTGCAAGAGAAATGCAAAATATATTATATGGAATATGAAGAACGCCAGGAAAACACAAATAATATTAGGAGCACTACGTACAATCTAGAATAAAATGTGAAAAAAGAATAACAAAAATTGAAACCAGAGTGATAGTTCAAAATGTAGATCATTGAACAATGCTAAAATGTTTATTAAATAAACACTTTGATGCAAAAATTAAAATATACGACCTACAAACGCTAGACAAACATCCAGAAATTACCCCACAAGCAATACGGTAAAAAAACATCAATATACGCCACAATGAATCAAGGAACATGAACAATAGACTATTCTAAATCTAAAAAAAAAAATAATTATCTCACTATAGACTGTCACCACACACAGTAGTGGTGAGATGTTTACGAAATGGAAAAGACTGAACGGAAAAAACACAAACCAGACATTCACTGAATATGTGTGAAGTAGACGGGGACACTAGGTGTCTTTGTTCTTGCCAAATTTCAGTGTTGGGCAATGGATCCCGCTAGCAAGAAATCAATAGTAAACAAATATTGCGATAGTTAACTTTAATTTTCTAATGTCATGAGAAAAACGGAGGAGTACTAGAAATCTGGGGAGAATTGTAATATTTAACGCCCTAGGGCACACCACAGTTTTTTTTTTCTGTAGGAAAAAATAATTTATGATGTCCTGTGTGTAAAATCCTAGTAAGCAAATAATAATAATAATAATAATAATAATAATAATAATAATAGTAATAATAATAATAATAATAACGATCGAACGAACGAATCAGGGAAGTTGATAGGAATACCTCAGGAGAAAAGACCCCTCGAAACTATAATAAATACATGGCCAGTATCACTAGTAAGATGATATGGACCGTTCATAGGGAGGACTTAAGTATAACTTTGACAGATCGATCAATACACAAGTAAACTCATGGGAATGCACAATGAACTACACCCGAAGGACAATGTTGACCGATCCTACGTAAAAAAAGAAATGGGGACTGGTTACTATAGAAGACTGTTTGAATGAGACCAAAAAAGAACTAGAAAATACATAATACAAATCACTAAAAGAATAATCATAGCAATAAGAGCCACTGAAAAAATCAATAAAACAGAAAACATAAATACAGAGGATGTGACAATGAAAGAATGGAGGAATAGGAATCAACTACACGGAAGATTCATAAGTATGATAAAAGATGAAAATAACGAAAACAGTTTGACTTGGATGAGAAAAAGACACGTAAGTCGAGAAAATTAATCCCTAAATACTGCAGCACAAGACAACTCGATAAAAGTCAAGTATATCAAAGCAAATATCGACAAAACAAAAAGTCAGAAAATGCACACTCTGTGGACAAAGAGACGAGATTACACTCCATTGCAGCAAACTGGACAAAAAGGAATACAAGAGCAGACACGGTTGAATGGGATGGGCATTACACTGGGAATTATGCAAACAACTACATCCCAAATGCGCAAATAAGCGGAACAAATATAAGCTGGCAACACTACTTTAAAGCGAGAATCTTAAAGTCTAATGAGACATGGGGTTACACACTGATAAACCCATCAGCAAGAAGACTCTGTAATAATTAACAAGAAATACAAGCCCTGTCAAAGCCTTGACTTTGCTGATCTAGCTGACAAGACGATGACTATCAAAGAAAAGGAGAAACAGAACAAATACACAGAGCTAGCCAGAGAGCTGAAAGGGATATGGAAGATAAAGAAAATCAAAATAATACATATAATAGTAGGAGAAAAAGAACAATCCGGAAAACTTTGATAAAAAGAATGGGGGAAATTCGAGTCACGAGAATGACTCGAATAATACAAGGAACAACCATAATAAACAGCCGAAATATTAAGAAACCCCCTAGAATGTGGAAACACACACAGGAGCAACAGCACGGGTCAGACAAACTGCCACAAAGGCAAAACACGAAGCGCTGCATGGGACCAAAAACATTGAAGCCATATATCTATAGGTTCTCTAACCCTACCCCTATTCTCCTATAACCAGAATACTGCCTTCCAAAAACAAAGAGCCACGTAGTCAAGGAGGTTGGAAAAAACTGAGGAACTAACCAAACCTCCGCCGGATGAGTGCGGTGAGAACTGGGACATTAGGGAGGCTTATTGCCACTCAAATTATAATGAAACGTAATAGCCGCTGCTATTGAAAAATTACTCGCAAGCGGCTGTTGCGATAATGCAATTTGTTTGCAAATGTTTTCGACAGAGTACGAGAAATCTGCGGTGACTATTTACCACTCAGTTTCCAGTTAATACCAAAGCCTGTTTAAAGGAGAAATTGTTGATGACCTCTGTGAAAGCTCCTTGTGGGCCAATAACAACAATTCCGAAAAACTCTGAAAAAAGAATGGGAGAAATTGACATCAGAGGAATGACTGCAAAGCTTACACAAAAAACGATCAGGGAAACAGCAGAAATATTATGGAAAACCCCTTGATTTAATAATGAGCCACATGCACGAGCCAGGCAACTGCCTCAGAGGAAAAACATAAAAAGCGGTACATGGAACAAGGAATATCGAAACTGCATATCTTCAAATTTCCTAACCCCAATTAATTGCCTCGCATTGCTCCATCATCGCCTCAAAAAAAAAAGAGTGATGCCAAATAGTCGAGAAGCTTCCGGGACGATGGAAAGACTGATGGGAGACTGCTGATCGGACCTCCGCTGGGCAAGTGCGAAGAGAAGTTTGACCTTAGGAGGCATATTGCTACTCAAATTCCAATGGAGACCAAGGGCCGCTGCCAGCGAGAAATCAATGTCAAGCGGCTGTTGCAATGACGCAAATTTATTTGAAAATGTTATCGAAAGAGGTGGAGACTGCTGGAAATCTGGGGATACTTTTTGTCACTCACCTTCCAGGGAATACACCATGTTGCTTTCAAGGAGGAGATCTTTAATAACCTGAGTCAAAGCGCCTTGTGAACCAATAATAATAATAATAATAATAATAATAATAATAATAATAATAATAATTATTATTATTATTAGTAGTAGTAGTAATAATAATAATACTTATTATTATTATTATTATTAGTAGTAGTAGTAGTAGTAGTAGTAATATTATTTTTGACAACTACTTATTTTTACACAAAACAACATTTGCTATTGCTTTATAAATATTACAGATTGCTATTTCTGCAATTAAAGTCATTACATACTCTTTTATATTTCAAATAAGCTCTCCCTTTTTCCGATAACTGTTGATTTGATAATATCACAAGAGGTTTGGACTATAGTTTTAAGTTGTGGAATAAAACTCAGACTTGAAAATTCAATGACGCTAAATCAGTTGATATTACAATTAATGTTTCCATCCCCTTTTACCCTTTATGATCGCGTTGTATGTTCCACGACATGAATGATAAAATTAAATGCTATGTTAATATTACCCGGCTGAACCAGCTAGTCGACTAGTGTGAATTAATAAGACGTGTTCGTATTGCGATCGATGCTAATCAGTTTCCGAACATCATCCCTCATGAATTATCAGGAACGCAACACAAAATAGTGCATTATTTCGCACTTTCTAACGAAAGGAGGGGAAACATGCGATTCAAATATGTTTGCCTCCATGAATTACCTCCGCAATTTGATTATGGCGGTGTCATCTAGTTTTAATAGAACTAATAAAATACCTATCGAATTTTGAGTCGGAATATTGATTTGCTTAAGAACGAAGAGAGGAAACGAATCGACCACTTCGACGTGCTGGTTGCAAAGTTACTTTCACAGACGTGATGATCTGCAAGAAACCAATAAAGAAATGCTGATCGAATTTCTATGAATTTTGAATGGAGAAAGGTTCTACATAAAATCAAAAAAAAAAGAAATACATAAATAAATCGTAAAAAACACACACATGAGAAAAGAACACATTACACCGCTTCTGATAAGTGATAAAACGTTTTAATAAGATGAATATCATCAATAATAATAGAATAATAAGAAGAAAAATAGTAATAATAATAAGAATAATGGCAAGTTTAATTTTAATGATAATAATAACCACAACAACAATAATAATAATACAAATATTTGAAATAAAGATGGTAATAATAATAATAATAATAATAATAATAATAATAATAATAATAATAATAATAATAATAATACCCAATCACTGCTCCGACCAAAAGAATGAGGCCAAATAGTCGAGAAGGGTCAAGGAGGTTTTAAAGCTTCAGGAGAGAGCACTGACCAGGCCCCCGCTTGAGAAGTGTGAAGAGAACTGTGCCCTTTCGAAGGCTTATTGCCACTAAAATTCCAGTGGAGACTAATTGCCGCTGTCAGCTACTAGTCAATGGTAAAAAAAAGTTCTTGCGATAATGCAAATTCGTTTTCAAATTATATCAAGAGGTGGAGAGTACTGGAAATCTAGAAGGGCTTGTCACCCAGCTTCTAGGGAACACCACAGGTTATTTTAAAGGGGCGGTCCTTTATGACCTGTGTGAAAGCTCCTCGTGAGCCACTAATAATAATGATATTTGGAACGTTAAATGATATATAATTGGTGTACATTGTGGCTTAAATACGTGTGAGATGAAATACAACCTGAGTTAAAACAACCTCAATATGGAGTGAAATAAGTAAACAATTTAAAAAATAATAGAAGAGTAAAATCTCTACGATCAGATAGTGTTCAGGGTTATCGGTTTAAAATCTACTTTGCATGGAAAACTTGCATCTCGAATTGTTGAAATGTTGACAGGAGATGTCATCCCTGAATGCAGCACGTGTGGTAAAATACTGCTCTACTAGAAAGACCAATAGCATTGCTGTTGATAACAATCGGTCCATTTCCTGACTTCCACTGATGTGGAAACTACTGACAGGCACTTTGGCAGATGAGATTTAGAAATACCTGGAACAGCAAGAGAGAATATAAACGGGTGCAGAAAGATAGGAGAAGAACCAAGAATCCAATTATTATTCATAGGACAATACTTTAGGATGGTAATTGAAGATCCATAATTCTATGCATGGCGTGGAGAGATAACTGCAAATAATAAGATCTGGTTCAACATAGTCGGATTAAGGAATATGGAAATAATTGAACTAAATATGGGAGATATTGAAAAATAGCAAGAAACAATGGAAAGTTCCATGGACATTAAATGGTAAAGGGCTGTGATGAGTAGGGGATCAAAGAGTACAGGGTAAACAATTTATTATTTATAAATTACTTAAACTGTAAACAACTACCAGCTGCATACGCTTGTAAGAACTGTTCAAATATTCAGTAAGGACATACGTACGAGTTTAGGGAAGCATTGCATAAGGTAAAGTAAAGACATATAACTTTTGTAATAGGGAAATGATAACAGAGGTTATAGAATCAATATACACTTACTTGGGAATTGTAATTTTTCAGAGGTCAGGATTGAATAGGAAAACTAAATCTCTCGAGTAAACGCATGGGCAGAAGTGATTTTTTCGATATGGGGCAGGTAATATTCAATAAAAAGTAAATGAACTGAAAGATATAGACGGGGATACAAGGAAAACGATGACAATATATAGAGATGTTCATCATAAGAGTTATCTTCATGGGCTATATGAGAAACTAAGGAGATTGAGGAAAAATATTTGCAGAACGATATGTAAAAGAAGAAAAAATAGTCTAAAACATTACGTCTTCAGTAATAAGGAACAACTTATGAAAGGTAAGTTAAATGGAGATCATGCAGAGGCTATGGACAACGCAAAACCATAACGTTTTTCTTAAAATATTACTTGGAAGTTAGAATATACATAATACGTGCTGGGAAAAAGCAATCTTTCAGCACAAATTATATGAAGTATCAGATTAATAAACGGCTTAATATCCTCTATGCTGATTGTGTTATTTTACTTCAGTCGAAGTTCTCAGGTGGTAAGGGACCACAACCTGGGGCTAACAACACTTGAACTCTATATGAGATTGAGATACATAGGTTTTCGAATAGTCTATTAAAGTTCTTTATCTCTCAAACACTGAGTTAGTAAAGAAATTGAGCACATAAGTTTCCACTTCTCAATTATCTATTTTAATATGTTGATTCCTTTGAGTTTTATAAAACTTTTGGAAAAATTGTTACTAACTGATTTCTATATACTTTTTCCTGTCTATACTTTGCGATAACTCTTGGTGTGCCCCAGGGCGCTCTTTTAGGGTTAATAAAAACACACCATTTTTCCGACCATTTTACCATATTTATCCAGAATTATCTGTGTATGTCAATGCATCAGGTTTGCATGGTGATGAACAAATTAAAACAGGTTTATGTCTTGGGGATTTGGGGGTCAAATGGGAGGGGCAAATAATGAACTTATTTATTTATTTTTTTACATGGTGGAAAACTCAAATTTACATACTTTAATGCCTAAAATGCAGGTGTTTAATTTTCACCAGGATTTTAGGCTTTCTTAGGATTTATAGGCTAAATATGGTGTTACAAAACAAAACTTAGTCATTTTTAATTTCGTTCTTTTGTTTTATATGATCTTTTTTTCGTTTAAACACTCATACTGA
Organism: Euprymna scolopes; assembly: GCF_053919585.1. Lineage (NCBI taxonomy): Eukaryota > Metazoa > Mollusca > Cephalopoda > Sepiida > Sepiolidae > Euprymna > Euprymna scolopes. Next base: position 17,505,700 of record NC_136508.1, read on the forward strand.
TCCTACGGAACAAATATATAATACTAGGACAATTGTCGTGTCGCAAAATATGCATAAATAGTATATTTTAATACATACAGAATTTGAGACATGTGCATACGAGTATTATGTTTTATCTTGACAGTTAACATTTTCTTAGTAAACAAAACAAAACGAAAATACACTGGGTAAACTAAAGACAAAACAAAAATATATTGAGTTAATAAGGGAAACCTTTGCCAGTTTGACACGATGTTTTAGGGTGTTTTACAACATACTTTTTTAACAATGAATGCGTAATATTAATCATTCCAATGTGCGAGTTTTTAAACAGGTAGTAAACATTTAAAAAAAAGGAAGACCTACGTACCAATTTTTCAGTTATTACCCATTTAGCGGCTTGTTTTTCCAAAATAAAAAAAACACATTTTTTCCAAATGCGGTAAAATTGCAAGCATGTACATAAATATCTGTTGACTGTTTAGGTTGGAAAGTGCACTAGCAGAAGTATCCGTCGTTGACTGGGTTCAAAAACAGCCTACAGAAAATGGACTGTGATTGATGAAAGTATGGTAGGTTAATAAAAGAAGATGTTGTAAATAGATACGTTTTGATGCCCAAAAAGTTTACCCTAAGCAAAATATGATGGTAGTTAAGATAATTTTCACGAAAATATATTTTTTCATATCAACTTTGTTTTCATTCGTAGCAAAGAGCGACCAACAAAATGATGCTTCCTTACAAAGAGAATATATAAAAACAGAGAAACAAAAACAATTTTGAAAAATAATGAAGTTTTACTTACGTTAGCAAAATAATCCGAAACAGCAAAATGGGAGTGTAAAAAAAAGTAAACACGTAATTACTTTAGTTTTGTAGAGCAAATAATTGATATAAATATGAATAAGAAGAAAATGACACCATTTTCAACCGGAACAGCTTCGTTTTAGTTTTAAAGTATTGAGCGGTGTAGTATTGCGCCGTCGGATGTAGGGTTGTACTATTGTAATGTAAAGAACACGAAGAAAGGATTGTAATCAACTGAATTCATTCTAGTACACTGACAAAAAAGCTTACACAGATATATAAATAAAAATGAAAAAAAGGTTATGTAATTATTTTAAAAAACACACGTAATCACGTGAGCAGGAGTTTTTCCTTCGTTTGACACGATAACAAGTAACGTTCTCATTTTTTATACAAAAACACAGAGGTATGCAGAATTTGTGTCGATAGTTGTCTTAAGAACGTGAATTGATGAGGTGAATTTTTTCGACACAATATGATTCAACTACACAAAAATAAATAAAAGCTAACAGGTTTAAAGATTAATGTTAAGGTGTTATTGTGAACCCTCACCCCTTTAAAAAAAAAAACCTTGTTAAACTTTGTGGCATATTTACAATCTATGGTGGTCAGGCGCGAATGAACACCACATAATTTTATATACCATATTTCTTTAAACTGAAACATAATTATCAAAGAATACTTAACAAATAGATATGAAATGTCTTTGTTAAAATGTGTGACATATTTCCATGGAGTACAGGTGCGAACGCAGACACCACAATTTTATTATACCATCCCTATTTTAGTTGAGACATACTTATCAAAGTGTTTTATGCACATCTATATCAAACTCCCTTGTAAACGTTTTGTTTTTATTTCATTTTTATTTACCTATTTGGAGGCCAGGCGCGAACGCAGACCCCACAATTTTTAAGAAACACCGTTCTACGAGATCAAACATACCCCTTCCTGACTCTCGATAGATATTCTGTCATAATATGCTATCAGTTTTTTTTTTTTAAATAGTTAACCATATAGGAGCTTATTCGTGACCAGACATACACACACAGTCGTTCAGCTTTATATTAGTTATATACATTTATATACACACATATATATAAATATATACATACATATGTATAATATATATATATACATATATATGCATATATATGCATATGCATACATGGATATATGCAGATGTGTATATACATATATATACATATATATACATATGCATCCATCTATATATATATACACACATACCCACCTCTTTCTCATATATATATATATATATATATATATATATATATATATATATATATATATATATTATTCTACAGAAAAGTAAATAGGACGCATAACTATTTCAAGATGTAAAATGCTTGAGGTAGGAAAGACATTTTCGAGATTTACTAAATTTGCAACATTTATTTCATGTGGTGCTTATTAAAAAAACGCAAGTAAAAACACGCTCCATGTATTAATATTTGAAATTAAATAATTGATGTATATACACATATTCAAAAACAATGTTATTCGAACTTATGTAAAACTAAATGTGTTGATATGTAGAAAGTAAACCAACCAAACCCGATCTCTGTTGTTCGAAGAATCTTAATTGCTTGCGCAAAAAATTAAGCGTTTATTAGTTGCTATTCCCTCACTTCTCCTGGTAAATGTTCAGAGGGAAATATATGCTAAACAAATGTAGGCAACCCTGACGCTGTCGCTGGATCCGAGTCTAGAAACCGGCAAAAACTGTCATCCTACACTGATGGTTCCGGATGGAAAACTACTGTCTCTAGATAGAAAACTACTAATTACATAATTATAATTAAATAAACGTTTAGAGGTACAGAACTTAAATACAGTTATATATATAATGGGCTGAAGACTCTCAAGAGCTTCTTCAGCTATCATCTCATCAGGAGAAAATCGATATCGTAAAAATAATAATAATATGTCATAAGTAAAGAGTTCTTAGTGTCCCCGTAATTTTTGGAAACTTCAATAGTTCCCCATCAGAACTATTTACTTTCGACATAGTATTATTATTTTACGCTATCGATTTTCTCCTGATGAGATGATAGCTGAAAGTGCTCTCGAGAGACTCCCACCCATTATATTTAAAACTGTATAATTATAATTATTAAGCTTCTTTATAGTATATGTAAGTATCGGAACTGCCTGTGCAGTATAAACTAAATAATATTCAACAAGTATAAACTAAGGGGAACTCAACGTGTTCCTTTCAAACGCTATTAATTGCTTAATTCAGCTCCCGAACCGAGCGTCATCACTTAGCAATGCGCTGTATTCCTGTGGCATATGATTAATGTCGCGGCTGTGAAGGCTTGTAATTAGAATTAAAATGTATTCGTTTTGGTTCCTCATTTCCTAATCGGCAAGGGATATTATCTGACAATTAATACTGCGTACACAAGAAATACTGGCGTACGTACGCAAAAAATAATTGTGTATATATATAGTAGCCCAAATAAGGGCGAACCTCGATTCTTGGACTTCCGGTTCTTGGACTGTCATGGCTCTTGTCGGCTGTGACGTTGTTTGGCTGTGGAATTTATTACATACAATCTCTCACATTCTGAAAATACTATCATAAGTTGCTCGCTTCCTTAGCATTGCTGGATGGCATCGCCATTTCGAGTTAAAACTCCTACTTGTGAAACATCGGCTTGGGGTTATGGTTTGATGACCGCGTCCCTTGTTGAGACGAAGTAGGTTCATTTTACAGTCGGATTTCGGCGATGTTTGCTTGATGCGTGTTGGTTAATAGAAATTCTTGTGTGCAGGGCGTTTGCTCAGTTGGAAGAGTGCTTATTTTGCTTGCAGAAGGCTCGGGTTTCGAATCCTGAGTTCGGATGTGTCTAACTGATAAGCCCAAATGATGTCGAAACTCCAGTCATGGACTTCCGGTTCTTTGACTGTCATGGCTCTTGTGGGCTGCGAGGTTGGTTGGCTGAGGAATGTGATGTGTGTGTGTGTGGGTGTGTGTGTGTGTGCGCGCGTAAGTGTGTTTGAGAGGGAGAAAGTAAGAGAGCGATAGAGAAAGGTTTAAGCGTATCATTATTATAATTTATATCATCTTACAATACAAAATATATATTGCGTAAGCATAGAATCCTGGTGCCTGTATGTTTACGAAGTTTTATATAAAGTATATATATATGTATATATACCATAATTAAGTAATTCAACTGTTGTGATGTAAAAAATAACAATTTAAATCGAGAATTTTTATTATATACAAAGCAAAAATACCGATACTCACCAGTAGCTTTATTGCATTACATTATTCTAAAGTATATATATATATATATATATATATATATATATATATATATATATACACACAGCGTTGACGCCCGGGTTTGACCGTTCCTCACTACGCTTATATGTGATATTTTAATTCATGAAGATTGCGTAGGTATATTCATAGAATCATCCTATATGAATTGTCATTATATTACGAGGAATAATTTGCACATTGGATTAATACGCAAAAAGAAAATATTTAAAAAATATAATGATAATGTCGTTCATCATATTCCCTCCGTGTTTGGTTACAATATCACATCAGCTGATATTTTAGCTGAGGACGGATGTCCTGACTAAGTTCCATCTGATTAATGGTTGTTTCTAATGCAAACGAAGGAGTGACTTGCGACGATTTTCAATTGTACTTCTTATATAATAAATTGAACTCATTAATATTTTAAAAAATAAAATAATGTACACACATCCTTGAAAAGGGGATTTTTAGGTTTGTAGTCCAATCTTCTATTTCTAAGTTATATTCACAGATTTAAATAATTATGTTTTTAAGAAGAAGTTATTTATTAAGAGTATAATTTTTCGGTTGCTGGTGTAACGCAAAATATGTCACTGTGAAAGCTCTATATGTAAGTATATCAGACTATTTTCAAGATCAATTCTTTTGCGAATTTAGATATTTGTCGGAGTAATTTTTTGTACAAAAAATATTTAACTTTGCCAAACGTATATATTGTCTTTGTGTGAAATTAGCAAATGATAATCTCAGCAATTTTGGAACATATAAAGAACGAAATTATCACACATTGCAAAATAAATTTTATATAATTGTAGAATTTATGAATTTATGCATATATATATATATATATATATATATATATATATATATATATAGCTACTTCATTTAATCACATAAATTAATATACGAACGTGTAATTTTATGCGGGAACATTAAGTATTTATGTCAACAGTACTTAATACATAGGTCGAGCAATGTAGTAAGTTATAACTTAATATATATATATATATATATATATATATATATATGTATGTGTGTGTTTGATTTATGTTACTGTATACGATAAAACCTTCCTTTAAATGTAAATATATTTCAATAAAAAGATTTTATTTTGCGATGGATCATTTTATTAAATAAATCATTGATGATTAAATCGACGAAGAAGAGTATGCATGTTTTTTTTGTCTTGTTTTTTTTTTTACACAGTGATCACCACTTATCAAGACCCGGATGCCACTCAGGGATAAGGGTTACTGCAAGTACATTACATTAGTGTAGAGATTTGATGAAGTGTTTACTTAAGGGGGCGGTTCATTAGGAATTTGTTAACGTTGGACTTGAACACATCCAAGTTGTAGTCCGGTAGGAAGTAGGCGGACGGAACAGAGTTCCACAGGTGTGCAGTTCTAAGAAAGAAGCTTTGTTCATGGAATCCGCGTTTTGACTTAGGCACAGATATAGAGTGGGGGAAATTTTTCACAGTGGATTCAGCTTGACGGGTGTTTTTCGTGAAAGATTGGTGAGGGGGAACCAGAGATGTATTTGCAGAACTTAAGAGACAGCGAACAGAAATGCTCAATTAATTATTCCAATAGCTGCAATTAATCTTAGCAATGTGGTAGGTGAAAGTTCAATGAAGACATACTCTCAAGGAAGCTTTGTGAGGACCAATGCACAAATATGGTGACACGGGTTACATATCAAATTGTATCTTTAATATGACTAATTAGTTTCTCAACAGCGTCAAGTTGGGCCATTTCGAAGATCCATGGTGTAAAATATGGAATCAATCAATCTGCTTCCTAATTAGCGTTCACTGACACAAAACGCTCAATGAAGGAGTTGATTGCATATCTAATTAAAACCACAATACGGACTGCCCGTGACACAGGCGATTATGAATTCACAGCTTGAATTTCAATTGTTGCCATTCCATTTCATTTCTAAAGGTTGCCGCTTTCAGTCTTAATATGTTTTACAGATTCCATTAAGGAAGCTAAGACGCACACTAAAGAGGGTTTATTTTGAATCGACAAGCCTGTCTTTTTCCATGTCTAATCAAATTTCACTCTCCCCCAATTTGTCTCTCTCTCTCTATCTCTCTCTCTCTATCTCTCTCTCTCTATCTCTCTCTCTCTCTCTCTCTCTCTATATATATATATATATATATATGTTTTCTTTTTTATTACCGTTTTATATGGTTGGTTACATATTTTTCGGATGTGGGACCATGCTTACGATTTAACAGCCTCGTCAGACTTTACAGACATTTTCTGTAATGTCTGAGGAGGCTGTTAGATCGTAAACATTGCCCAACATCCGAAACATATGTAACCAAACATATAACACGGTAATTAAAAATAAAACATATTTGCTCTGCAATAGTTTTGAGCACTCCTTTCAGGTATTTACTAATTAACAGTTTTAACATATATATATATATATATAAATATATATACATATATATATGTATATGTATATATATATGTGTGCATATATTTGTTATACATTTTTTAAATATTTTTTTTAAATAATATTAATAAGTTATTTATTTGAATTTAAAACCGAGAAGAAAATATATCGAATTAATTTTTGTAGATTTTTTAAATTTATTCACCACATCAGTAAAGCAGCATATCGGCGACGCTTTCCTGGTCGACGAAGATGTATTAAGGACGTTGAACCTCATATGTAGAGTATTGGAAAATGTTTACATCTCTAAATATGGCGGCGGGTACCAGTGTTCCCTGAGGCAAATGCTGAATTTTACTTTCAGCATTTCGTGAAGGTAGGTGCAATTGCAGAATGTGTCATGGAAGTATATGCAATGTTTTATAATAAGCAATAATTTAATGATAAATGTTTTTTTTAATGTGAAATGTTTTACTAAGCAATGTTTTTTAATAACCAATGTTTTTTAATGAGCAATGTTTTTTAATGAGCACTGTTTTTAATGAGCAATATTTTTTAATAAGCAATATTTTTAACGAACAATGTTTTTAATGACCAATGTTTTTTTTAATAAGCAATGTTTTTAATAAGCAATGTTTGTTAATGAGCTATGTTTTTTAATAAACATTGCAAGTTTGAATGGAAATACTTTTTTTAATATGTATAATCGAGGTCCAAGTTAAAATATAAATGATGTTATTTCAGAATTTAACATATTGAGGTTAATACTATCAAAATGTTTTCATGATAAGTAGTACTACTTTTCTCTTCGTTTCAGTCTTTGTTTGGCGTATTGTTTATATTTTCGCAATTAATATAGTTCGGAATGCTACCGATTTTCCCCTGACGAGATGATAGATGAAAGAACACTCGAGAAATTCCCTACGTTTTATTTAAATCATTAGATAAACTTTGTACCTCAAAACATGTTATATATATATATATATATATATATATATATATATATGTATATGTATATATATATACTTATATATGTATTATATAAATATATACAGCCATATAATATATATATATGTACATATATATATATATATATATATATATATATATATATATATATATATATATATATATATGTATGTATGTATGGCGATTAAGGTACACAGAATATTCCGCGTTTCATATTATGCGTGATGAATCCTTACGCGGATGAAGCGCGGAATATTCTGTGTGGATTAATCGCCATATATATTTTATAGCTTACTAACTAGCGCTACCTACGTATTGAACACTGTCGAAGGAAACACTTCAAGATCACGCATGAATTTATACTACCGTTTATTTATTTGTGTGATTAAATGAAGCATTTATACATATATATATATATATATATATATATATATATATATATTACCAATGTTACCCTTCTAAATATTATATGTATATATGTATATATATATATATATATATATATATATATATATATATATATATTTAAACTGAAGCCGGATTAAAATTATCATGTAGATACATTAAACATAATGTTAATATAAACATCGCAGAACAATAATAAGTATATGTATATTGTTTTATGTGGGGGCTCCTTAAATACACGTGGATTCCTCTTTGATTATTTACCATAATCGTTTTTGCACCTATATATTTATCCATATATCTATCTTTTAAATACACTTGTCCGCATGTTGATACATTCCACTTGATATTTACTTTCGGTTGTTATTTTTCTCTTTCCGTAGGCCATGTCTGAAATTATTTCGCCCACTGACGGCAAGTCTTTGTATATAGATTCAATCCGCCCTCCGTTGCAACTTTCACATTCGTTTGAAGATCGTATCAGCGTGAACAGTTGATTAATCGAGTGACGATACATCAACTCTGGAATATCAAGCATTAATTGAAGCCGGATGCGGCCATTTCGACTATCTTGATGAGAAGACAAAGAAAATGAAACGTCGGGTCACTTAAGGTTTCAATGTTGGCTCATTACCCGCTCGCTCGCTTGGCCGGCTTTTCCCGTGAGACACTCCAGAGATTCGTTCTACCAGATAACGTGGCTTGTTGAGCTCTGCTCTACGATAAATTCCACGTTCGTTAAAAACTATCGGTCTGGAAACACAGTTTGGTTTTCATTCACGGAGCACCACAGAATCGACAACTAAGACAAGACTTTATAAACCAATGAATGAGGAGAGACCCAAATTAAATCGTTGTCGAAATGCACGACCTTTTTTAATGCATCTCCTAATTATAAGAGAACTATATTACCAAAGGTTGCCTACGTAACATATCAACAAGCAAGACAGAATCCCGCACACGTGATTCGTTAGGTTACAACTAGTGGAAGTATTTATTCGTCTTATCAATTATTCGAAAGTTGATGTGCTGTGGAATATCTTGCGAGCCATTTGTGTAAGGGAGAATGATATAAAGAGAGAGGCTGAGGAACATGGAACGAAGAGAAAGAGAAATGTAATCACTTTCTTCCCCTACCTAATAACCCTCCTTGAAAACAGCATGTCTCAAAGGTGTATCTTTTCCTTCAGATTTCGGTCTTTTAAAAATTATGAACAAAATAGTTAAGGAGATATTCATATCTTTTCACTTAATCAATATAATGAGTAAAAATATCCGTATAACAAACCCATACAGAGTAATAAGCTTAGAAGAGGAAAATGTCAAACATTATTTATATAATGTAAAGGGATGTTACTCGCTCAGGTATTGATATAATAAGACTATATTTAATAAATTAAAATTATTAAAAAGAACTTCTTTATATACACAATCATGGATATGCTAAACATTACATGTACGTGAAATAATTTGCATATTCCTTTTAAAAACGACGGATAAATATTACTCATTCATTTTTTATATATTAGATGATTAGTTTCATTTTACGTTGAATTGCTTTTTTGTGAGTTCGAAAGACACTCTACAAAATCGTCTATGTATATTTAGTCTACGGTTTTGAAACATTATCTATAAGGTACTTGGACCTGTACACCATTTTTTGAATTTGTTCTTAGCCAGTAATATGCTACTAAGGAGTTAACATTCATTAAAAACAGTTGCGAGAAAGACCTTCATTCCTGTTGTTACTTTTACTCTTGCGCAAAATTAAACATTTATAGTTAAAACTCGCGTAAGTTTTACCCTTTGGTAACTCAGACGGTGACTATGCGGGAGAGATACATAACAACTAAGTATAGAGCGATAAACCTTCTTGTTAAAAAGTTTACTGATGGGTACTCAAATTTCATATTACTTTTGGAACCATTACACTATATTAAAAGATAATTAATAGAAAATTGTCTCTATAATGATAAACCAGAAATCTGCATTAATTAAACCGTAATATTTATCACATTTTACGACGGGAAACACCGAGTATTCTGTTAGTATTATATGAAGTCCAGCACTAATAACTTACAATATTCAGTATTTATATTTCAATAAAATTAAAAAAAACAACAACAATAGCTCACATTATTAAGCGAATAATAGGACTGGAATTACATTAAGTAAATATAAGTTTAATATTATATGCCCCGTGTATATATATATATATATATATATATATATATATATATATATATATATATATAATATATCAATTTATTTCATGCAAATAGGGGTGTTCTTCATTTAATGCTCAAACGGTAAGAGGAAAGATATAAAGACAATAATCCCGAAATTCCACACGTGCATAATTATAATATTATATATAAAGATTTTGAATTTTTGTATATTTTACCCTTTGTTTTCAAGATTTGTACCAAAGAGAGCTCCAATGTTGTATCACTCTAAAACATGCACAAAAAGGACTCTCCTGGCTACAAGCAATGTCATTAGCTTTAATGCCCCATATTTGTTTACCTAAATCCTATGAACAGTCCTGCTTTGAATTTATCTATGATATATAATACGACATTATACTGCCTCTCATCCGACTACAACATAGTTGTTTAAAATCCAACTTAAACAGAAACAAACAAAAAAATATTTTGCTGAGACGTACTCTTGAAGATTCAAATTCTCAGCAATTACTATCATTGTAGTCAATCTTTACAATGACCGTTTATCGTAATCCTGGCAAAATAATTAAAATGATCCAATGATCTTTGGTACCATGCGAGCATAACATGTCGTTTTTCACGCTCATAACTGCCCGGTATGAAATAAAACGTCTAAATTATAAATGTCGAGGGGAAACCATTATTCATTCACATATAACGACGTAAAAACATAATATTAATATTTTTGCTATATCCTATAACTAGCCGGAGATAACATCATATTTTAAATTGTATTCAAGTGCCTTTTCTTCTCCAAAAATGCGTGTTATGTACACACTGGTTTATTAAGACGCATATAAACATTCGTAAATTAACGCTTACAAAAATGTTAATCTTATTATGCAACACGTTCAAAATGAAATTAGTTAATTTGCTTGTAAGCTTCATAGTCTCTCATTATGTTCGTATGGATATTTTACATGTAAGTACTGTTACGTATAAAATACACTGTGGCACAGACAGTCGGGTTTCAATCCTGGCTTGAGGTAGTTGCCTGTCTAGCCGTACTGATGAGCTGTGAAACAGCGAAACAGTACTGTATGTGGATAGACATATACATATATATATATATATATATATGTATATATATATATATAAATAAATATATATATATATATAATTTTTTCCACAGCTTGACAACGTCGCAGCTCACAATTCCATGGCAGCCAACATACCGGAAATCTAAGACTTCAGTTTCGTCCTCATTTTACGGTTCATCATTTAGACCCATCCGAACTTAGGCACATCATTTAGAAACATTGGAATACGATATTTGAAAACCGAGCCTGTTGCATGCGAGGCGAGCACTATACTAGCTGAGCAAACACGCGAACCACACAATTACAGCTACTAACTGACACAGATCAAGCAAAATTCATCTGAATCTACCTCGTACCTAACAAGCAACGTTGTTGGCGCAACCAGCTATGACCCAAGCTGGAGTCTCATAAGTAGGATTTTTATACTCGAGAGATTGATGCACGCAGCGAGCAATAAGCATTATAATTTCCAGAATGTGAATGAATATATAATCATTTCTTTGTCTTGCTGTCGAAATAATTATATATTCTCTCACATTATGGATATTCCTTATATATATATATATATATATATATATATATATATATATATATATATATATATATATATATATATATATATATATATAGTACGCCGTAATCATATTGACACACGGTGAGATGTGTCTGGTAAGTGCTTTAATGTGTGATAATTTCAAGTGTTCTTAGATGCTATGTGTACTAATCTAGGCATTGCTTAGTTAAATATTGTTCATTTTCCTGGTACTTGACCAATGCTCGAGCGATTCAGGAGAAGCATGGTAAGAGATTTAGCAACATTTGCCTCATATTTACATGCGCAGCTACACTTTAGGGAGTGGGAATTGCGTGTTGAGACCCCACTGTCAAAGATATAGATAGATTTAATAGATATAGATAGATGATATTATTACAGCGGAGATAGGTAGGATCTAAATATGACAGCATTATTAAATTACATATTATGATATTAAAAATTATGTATTCGCTGAGGTACTATTAGATCAATATCACAATCATACATGTGTAAGTTGTCTTTTAAAATAAATAAAATAAATTCGGTATACTTCTTCGACATTTCATGAGAGGTTTATTTCCATGCGTAACATAGGGGTGAGAAGATGTCCCAAGTCTTTTCCTAATTGGTGAGCCAGGAATTCGAGACAACTTAAACTGTATTCCGTGAATCATACACCATTAAATTCATCAAAAATATTCATCAAGATATATTTGTATTTAAAAAGACTTCGATCCTCCAAGCCTTTACCACTTTATAAAGAGAATATTCTTAGACATGCAACCACTTCTAATCTTTCGCGGAAAATATTCTCCAAACAATTTAAAATGTATACTTAATAAGTTATCGTTTAGGTTACTATCAATTAAAGAACGCATAACTTATTTAGACGTCGACGTAATATTGTAAGTAGATATTTCATAATAAAATGTTAAGGAAAAAATACATATTCATGAAAATGTTCTCAAATTTGGTAACTTTACAGCGAAGGAATTATTTGAATGAAATATTTTTGTGATTCACTTAAATAAAAATGACCTTTTTTCTTATATCATATAGGAAATATATACTGGCTTTATGTCGTGGAATAAATGATATCTATCTTTTAAGAATAGCTCAATTATGTTTCTTGTCGGCCTTATTGAAATTTTCATCTCTATCTTCATTTTCAGAATTTCTATCTACTATCGGGTGTCCGTTAAGCAATACATTTGCGTATATTTTTTATCCATCCCATTTTATTTTTATCATATTTATATATATATATATATATATATATATATATATATATATATATATATATATATATACATGTTTACGAACTTTAAAACAAATATCCACATGCACTTCAACAAACATACTTATCAAGTTTACTTCCTACAAAAATGCTAGATTATTTCGGTGCCTTAACATTTTCCCTACCTCTCCAGTTGAAAAAATATTTCAAAAACATATATTGTCAAATATTGTAATTATTTATAAAATTTATAGCGTCCCCGAAACGATCGAACACCCAATGTTATTTTGTACTGTTATCCGTTTTGTATCTGAATTATAACGGATAATTATAAATCGCTATCCCCATTTTTATATATATATATATATATATATATATATATATATATATATATATACACACATATATATTATGGCTATGTAAAGACTACACCTAAACTTGTTCGAAAACATTATTTATTTAAGATTATGAAATAAAAAGATAAAAATGAATGTGTCAGCTGACCGGTTTCGAAGCTCGCTCAACTGAGCTAAAATCGAGCTTTATTACGTTTTAAAAATAAAAGGGGGGAACACTGAATCGGAGATGAAAAAGTAGGGGGAGAATATATGTATATAAAAAAGAGGGGCAATGAATTAATTATTAAATAAAATCTAGATTAAGCACTAAGAGATTCTCTTTTTGTTTGCAAAGAGAAGGGCTCAGAGTCTTAATATATATAGTTTCTAGAATTTTAAGGTGATAAAGAGTGTGCTACTTGCTAAGGATGGAAAAAATGTCAGCACTAAAATTCAAAGCACAAATACGATTATTTATAAGGTGCTCTCCTATAGATGAGCCATGGGTTATGTTCAAAACGTCCGAAGGTAGGTAATTTCCATTTCGAATGTTGGATGGAACATGTTGGTTTACCCTATTATCTTATCTTTAAATTAATTCAATTAAATAAAATTAATTCAATTAAATTAATTCAATAAAGGTAAAAGCATTCATATGGATATTTATTGTAGCTTTCCAACTGATGAATAAGTAAAAACTGTTGATTTTGTTGTTGTTCCTTCTTGCGAAACGGATTTTTAATTTAATTCTAATTTGGCTTAGCAATCCCATTACTGAATATAATTTTATATATATATATATATATATATATATATAATATATAATTTTTTTACTATAATAATTAAATACCTACAGACACTAGTGTTTCATCCTTTCTGGAATCTTCAGTGCAGGGTGTCACGATTAATACTAGTCGAACGATTCGAACCCCGCATCACGAGCCATCTCTGGCTCGAGTAGCGAAGACCTAATCCATTCGGCTACCATTAACCGCTTGAAATAACGTCGAATTTGAAACATTTTAATTTTAAATGTTCTTTACTTCAGCCAGAGAGTGATATATATATATATATATATATATATATATATATATATATTACAAAATATTATTGGCTGTATTATTCTATGAAGAAAATCCCAGCTAAATTAAAATTGCTCAACATATCAGATAGAGCAAATAAATCCAAATTTAGTCATTTAAATTTAATGACGTGAAATGCTTATAACACATAATATTCCTCATATTTTCCTAATATATACTCCTCTGAGGAGATGGAAGACATTGAAAACATCTAGGATAAGAAGATACACTTATTGAAATGTATTATTTGTCTTGCATATAATAAAAATTCTAGATTTGAAATTAAACAATTTCACGTCATAAAATTGTAAGTATAACATTTTGATTTCTGCATTTCAGCCCGGCGTTGCCCAGGTGTTGGCATGTGTATGTTGAGAAAAAAAAAGTGGTTGTAGGAAGGCAGGCTCGAACCCGTACCGCAAAGGAGGAAAATAACGGGGTAAAACATAAAGTTTATGCTGTTACGACCAGAACCAAACAGGGAGCGAATATTTTTTTTAATTAAGGCTGGACAATCTAAAGGAGAGGATAAATTTTAAAAATATCGGCGTAAAAAGTGACTTATCCCTGTAAAAAGGTGCCTAGTTGAAGGGGAAATATTGATGTTTTTAGCCAATGTTTCGATATTTGTCGTATGAATAATTAAACTTTAAAACAATACCGATATTTGTAAAATCCATCCCCTCTATTGAAATTTTAAGGCAGACATGCAAACAGACATACATACATACATACATTTATACATGGGTAACTAACAATTTTCGACCCAAACTGATGAAAAAGCTTGACCTATGTCTGAATATCGTTTATGTAACATTTCAAATATTTAGACCAGAAATTGTCTGAGTAATTTGGGAGAGACCGCAGAGGGCAATTTTTTAAAACTTTGACCCCTATTATGACCCCTAAAATTTATTGTTTTGGGGGCAAATCAAGTCATTAAGTTAGATCCATGTCCAAGAAACCTATATAAATTTTCAAGTGCGTTTACCCCAAAATGTCGGAGGATTTTGGTAGAGTTCTCAAAGTTATAATCGTTGAACTTTGACTCCTTAATCGCCAACTTTCTGGCCAAACCCCTATCACATGGATTTTCCCAAATTTCAGTACCCTGTATATGAAATTACGAGCCTGTTTACTAAAAATTGACAGAGTTAATGCGTGGAGAAAAATACACAGACACACGCACACAGGCACACCCACAGGCACGTTCACTTTTATAGATATATAGATAGATATATGCATAGATATTAGCATTTAATGTTTTCCTTGTTCTTTGTTCGTTAATTTTATTGCATTATTTTTTAAAATTTGATTTGATTTTTTATTATTAATATGAATGTGTTTAAAATCAATGTTCTCACTGTACTTCATTTTTTTTTGCAATATGTCAATTTTTACTACTCTTACTACTAGAAATTGGTACCTTCGAAATAGAATTGCAACAAGAGGTTTCTCCTTTTATTGTTATTTTCTGTTAACATTTTTGATTTAAACATATATATTTCTATGTAACATTACTTTTTATGTTCATACCTCATTCTCTTTATCTAGATCTACTCTTCTCCCCCTCTCTCTCTTTCTCTCTCTCGATTTTCTCTTCGCTACCCTCTCTCTCTCTCTCTCTTTCACTCTCTATCTCTCTCCCTCTTTCTGTACATATATATATATATATATACATATATATATATATATATATATATATATATATATATATATATATATATATATATATATACACTGAGAGATAGAAAGAGGAAGGAAAACACAATTAACGAACTTATGAAAAAATAACCCGGTATACAAGCACAATATAAGCAATTTTCCTGCCTATACTGCTCGTACAGAAATCCAGACGGACGTGTTCCGCTGACCACAGATGACCATCGATAAAAATGACTGCATCATCAATCAGACAGTAATAACTGCTATATTTACTGAAATATAATTATGGCCAATAAACCCTAAACATAGATTATTTATGCTCTTAAAGATTATGTTTAGCATCAATATCACAGTTGCCCCCACACCCACTCACTTTTCATGAGGCCGTTATTTTTGCTATTTACCGAACCTTCCACCACGACGCTTTTTTACGCTTGCACATTGTTTTCGTTGTGTTTAATCAGTTTTTTTTATTTCTTATCTACGCTGCAGCCAAGGCATAAATGTCGGCTTGTTTTCAGCTGGCGCCGTACGGGAGTATTCGTAAGTAAACAGACCCGATCTAATAATGTCGAGAGGTACCCGCATCCAGATCTCGCTTAATGAGAGTCCATGGATTGAGTACGGATCTTTCACCAGGGAAAAATGCGCATTGTAAGGATTTAAGAGCAATAAAAGTTTAAATATAGTTTTACATTCCATTAAAGTTATCGCAAAGCTTTTTTGTTTTGTTTTGTTTTTCCTTGATTCCTTGATCAAATAGTCGGTTTTATGCATAGATTTCTAATGTTTAAAAAATAAAATCCATTTGTTTTTGCATGAATATATTATGGATTCATATGTTATGACTCGACGGGTAATTTTATACCCCAAATGGTCCAGCTTTATAACTATATTTATATCGACTTAATATAATTAGACTCAATATAAAAGTGCACTAATCAATACTGCCTAAGTTAATTAAACATCATTTGGAGGATTTAGATTCTACAAAATGTTTCAGTTTGACGGATCTTAAAATGAAATCCGATTTCAGAATGGTTTTCCTCTGTTTAGTGTCTATTTACTATGTATAATTCATATATATATATATATATATATATATATATATAATAAAAATGTCTGTGTGTTCCTTTGTCCGTCTGTCTGTCTGTGTACCTGTCTCTTTGTCTGTCTGCCTACCAAATAGAGCTAACAATTTTTGGTCTACAGACTCGATATTTGACTATAGGGACATTGAGATTTGGGAAAGTCTTTTCAATCGGTTTTCGATCAGAAGTTTGTCTGTGTATGAGTCAAAGTTCAACGATTTGCCCTTTGAACACTCTAATAATCCCCCCCAAATTCGGGGTCTAAACACTTGAAATTTTAGATATAGGTTTGTTGGACATAAAACAATCTATTTACTTTGATGTGAAACGAAAATAATAGATGTTAAGAGGTCACAACTGGGGCCAAAGTTTACAATAAATTTACCTCTGTGGTTTCTACAAATTACTCAGCTAATTGTTGGTAAAATATTTTAAGTTTAACATTACAGTTAAGACATATTGTAAACATTTTAAATTTAAATAAAGAAAGACTAACAGTGATAGTGTGCGCTAATGCTGCTAGAACTCACAAAATTAAGATTCTTGTCATCAGTCATCAGGGATTAATAATGCCAAGTACCAAAGTCTTCATCAAACTTTCAACAGTGGCGACGTATTTTATAAAAGATCAGTATTCTTTTTAAGCTCGACCCTTCAGACGATAAATACCGACAAATTGTCTAAAATCATTGATATATCCACTTTAACTTGTCACGCCTGTACACGTAGGGGACGATTTTTCGCTGATTTTTTCGAAAGTCATCCCTTCATTATAGCCCTTAATTAAACCCACGTCCCTTCCGTTTCGGCGGGGATCGTAACATGAAAAGACGTCGCGTTTCATTTTTCACACCCTTTTCTTTATTCGCGGTTCGTGTTCGATCCTGCCTCCCTACTACCACTTTTTTTTTTTGCTCAACACACACCTTCAAACACCCGGGCAACACCGGATACTCATTCTAGTTCGTATATAATTATATATATATATATATATATATATATATATATATATATATATATATGTATACATATATATATGTGTATATATATATATATATATATATATATATATATATATATATATATATTGTTATAATGGAATAAATCCAGAGGAAATCCGGATATGAGAGCTCAATGTGGTAAACAGAGCAATAAGATAAAAATTATAACACGGAAATTACATAATTGTCGATGCAATAATTTATTTCAACCTTATGGTATTTTCAAGCATCTAAATCAGACAATTACATTTTTGATACTCAAAAATACTTTGAGTATCAAAAATGTAATTGTCTGATTTAGATGCTTGAAAATACCATAAGGTTGAAATAAATTATTGCATCGACAATTATGTAATTTCCGTGTTATAATTTTTATTTATATTATATATATATATATATATATATATATACTAGCGGGGCTACCAAGCGTTGCTCGGGACCGTATACACAATGAAAAATTGAATTTAGTTTTGTAATATATTTATTATTCTTATGAGAGAGGAATTTTGTATGTTTATGTATTATTTGCTATTTCGAGCAAAAGAATATTTTACCTACATAAGACGGGTATTACACATATGAAATAATTGTATCTTTCCTAGGGTAGGTTATTTACAGCATGTATATGCAAGGACAGGTAATATGCAACACATTTATTTCATCAAATTCCAAGCGATGCCAGGTATTTTGCTAATATATATTCTCACCTATTTATTCAATCCCGGGCAACGCTGGGTGATTTTCTAGTATATATCTCAATCAATCTCATGAAATCATGGGCGACGCAAGGTATTCTGTTAGTATATATTTCAATCAATCTAGTTCAATCCAAGGCAACGCCAAGTATTCTGCTAGTACATAGTTGCATCCATCTCATTACATCCCAGCTGACAATGTATTCTGCTTGCATACACTTGCATGTATCTCATTGAATACAGGGTGACTCCTGGTAATTTGTTAGTATATATGTTAACGCATCTCGTTGAATCCCATAATTCTTGGATTGTTACACATTTTCACAATTTAATCCACATTATCGCTCACCTGTCTAAAATAATAACTTTAAGACATTGTCTTGGTTGGTTTTCCATTAAAAACACACCATCCAAATAACTCACATTTTACATTTTTCATAATTTTTGATATGTTACTAATTTCAACAACCATGCCACATGATTTAACTTACATTATTGCCTCCACTCTTACTAAAATAAAAAACATTGATACATAGGCTATGGTATGTTACTAATTTCTGCTATCATTTTTTCATAAGTAAATCCACATTATCGCCCCCTTCTATCACTAAAATATTAACTTTTAGACACTGTATGGTTAGTTATTTCATTACAAACCTACCAACAAAGTAACTAACATTATATTATTTTCATAATTCTTGGATATGTTACTAATATTGACGATTATTTTTAATGAAGTAACCTAAATAATCGCCACCTCTTGCTAAAATAATAACTTTCATGAATTGTCTGGTATTGCTACTTCATTATGAATATACCAATCAACTAACTCACATTTCATCATTTTTTATAATTTTTGGATATGTTGATAATTTCAAACGTCATTATTCTGAGTTCAATCATATAATCCCTCTTCTCTTACTAAAATAATACCTTTGAGACATTTCTCAGCTGCTTATTACATTACAAACACATAAATAAAATACCTCACACTTAATCATTTTTTCATAACTCTTGGACATGTTATGAATTTCGACAATCAAATTTAATGAGCGCGCACATATAATCGCCCAATTCTTATTAAAATCATAAATTTGCTACATAGACTGGGATGTGTATTTCATTATAAACACACCAATCAGCTAACAAAACTTCATTTTTCATAATTCTTGGAGGTGTTACTAATTTCGACAATAATTTTTTAAGAGTTAATCAACATTATCGCCGCCTCCTATTACTTAATAAAAACTTGCAGACATTGTATGGCTGTTTTTTTTATTACAAACACACCTATACATTTACTCACATTTTACCATTTTTTATAAGGCTTGGATATGTTACTAATTCGAGAATTATTTTTAATAAAGTAACCCAAATAATCGTCCCCTCATTAACCGATATGATCCCGTTCCTTTTACAAAAATAACAACGTTGATGCATCTTCTAGCCTATCTATTTCATTACGAACACACCAATCAAATGACCCACATTTAATCATTTTTCATTATTCTATGATATGTTACTAATTTCGACAATCATTGTTTAAGATTTAACCCGCATAATCGATCCCTTCTTACTAAAATAAAAAAACTTTCAGACAATATCTGGGCTGTTTATGTCATTATAATAACACACCAATCAAATAACTCATATTTTATCATTTTTAATAATTCTTAGATATGTTACAAATTTTGACAACCGTTTTATTTTATTTAACCCACATAATCCCCTCACCTCTTGCTAAACAATAACTTTGGCATATTGTCTTGCTGGTTATTTCTTTATAAACACATCAATCAAATAACTCACATTTTACAATTTTTTATAATTCTTGGATATGTTACTAATGTCAACAATCATTTTTAAATATGTAACCCACATAATCGACCCCCTCTCACTTATATATAATCTTTAAGATTATATCTGAGCTATTCAGTTCATTATAAACACATCAATCCAATAACTTCCATTTCATCACTTTTCATAATTCTTGGATATGTTACTCATTTCGACAATCGTTTTTTTTATAATTTAACCCACATAATATCTTTTCCGTTTGCTTAAATTATTACTTTGTGAGATTGTCCGACTGGTTATTTCATTACAAACATATTAATCAAATTCCTCACATTTTATCATATTCGATAAGCCTTGGCTGTGTTACTAATTTTGACAATCATTTTTCATGATTTAACCCACATAATCCCTTTTCCTCTTACTAAAATTATAACTTACAGATATTATCTGGCTAGTTATTTTATTACAAACACACCAATCAAATAACTCACGTTTGATCATTTTTCATAATTCCTGGATATGTTACTAATTTCAGCCATTTTTCATGATCACCCCCACCTAATTTACCCCGTCCTTCTAAAGAAATAACTCTGAGGCTTTTCCCCGGCTGTTTATTTCAATATAAAACAGAAATAAAATAACTTACATTTAATAACTTTTAATAATTCTTGGATATGTTACATATTTCGACAATCATGTTTCATGAGTTTCCCAACATTATTGCCCACCTCTTACTAAAATAATACATTTGAGAAATTGTCTGGGCTGTCTATTTAATTACAAACATAGTAAGAAAATTACTCACATGTCATCATTTTTCATAATTCTTGAATATTTAACTAATTTCGATGATACTTTTTCTTGATTTAACACTAATTATAGCCCCGTTCTTACTAAAATTATAACTTTAATACATCATCTCGGCTTTCTATTTTATTAAGAATACACCAAACAAATAACTGAAATTTACTCATTTTTAATAATTCTTGGATATGCTACTAATTTTTACGAACATTTTTTTATCATGTAACCTACATAAGTAACCCCCCTCTTACTAAAATAAGAACTTTCAGTCTATATATGGGCTGTTTATTTCATTATAAAGACATACAGCTTACATTCAATGACTTTTCATATGTCTTGGATATGTTGCTAATTTCGACAATCAATTTTTTCATGATTTAACCCACATAATTCCTTTCCTCTTACTAAAATAATAACTTTGAGACATTGGCTGGCTGGGTTTTCTTTTCATTACTAAAATACTAACTTTCAGACAATATCTGGGCTGTTTATTTCATTACAAACACACCAATCAAATAACTCACAGTTCATCATTGTTCATAATTCTGAGATATGTTACTGATTTGGACAATTATTTTTCAGGATTTTACGACATAATCGCCCAATCATGAAGTTACATTCAGGGGACCTCACTCGCATATTATAACAATGATTGTATATTTATGTAATCATATTCGACAATGAAGCTAAATCAAAGGGAGGTCACTTGCATATTATAGTAATGATTGCATATTATTCTAATGGTATTCAACAACGAAGCTACATCCAAGGGATATCACTTGCATATTATAACAATGATTTTATACTATTCTAATGGTATTTGACAATGAAGCTACATAAAAGGGACATCACTTAAATAATGTAACAATGATTTTATATTATTCTGATGGTATTCGACAATGAAGCTACAACCAAAGGAGGGCACTTATATAATATAACAATGATTTCATATTAATCTAATGGTATGCAACAATGAAGCTACACCCAAGGGAGGTCACTTACATTTATAACAACAATTGTATATTAATCTAATGGAATTCGACAATGAAGCTAAACCCAAGGGAGGTCACTCGCATATTATGACAAGAATTGTATATTTTTCTAATCGTTTTTCATGATTTAACCAACATAATCCCCTCTCCTCTTGCTAAAATAAAAAACTTTGAGACATTGATACTGGTTATTTCATAATAAACACACCAATCAAATAACTCACATTCTATCATTTTTCATAATTATCGGATATGTTACTAATTTTGACAATATGTTTTGATGATTTAACACGCATAATCGCCCCTCTCTTACTAAAATAACAACCGTGCGACATTGTCAAGGGGGTCTATAGGGTGCCAATATGCACATCAAATAACTAACATTTCATCATTTTTCATAATTATTGGATATGTTGTAAATTAAGACAATCATGTTTCATGAGTTAACCCACATAACCCCCTTCCTCTTACTAAATTAATACATTTGAGACATTGTCTGTGCCGGTAATTTAATTACAAACACACCAATCACATAACTCACATTTCATCCTTTTTCACTTTTCTTGAATATGTTACTAATTTCTACAATCATTTTTAATGATGTAACCCACATAATCGACCCCCTCTTAATAAAATATTAACTTTAAGGCCATATATGGGCTGTTCATTTCATTATAAAACCCCACTCCAATAACTTACATTTAATCCCTTTTCATAATCCTTGGATATGTTTCATATTTTGACAATCATTTTTTTCATAATTCAACCCACATAATATCCTTTTCTTTGCTAAAATAATGATTTGTGACATTGTCTGGTGTGTTATTTCATTATAAACACACCAACAAATAACTCGCATTTCATCAATTTTTATAATTCTGTGATATGTTACTAATCTAGACGATAATTTTTCATGATTTTACGACATAATCACATCATCTTCCTATATGGGGTATCCTGTTAGGATCCCAGGAATTCTCCTAGGAAACATCCCACCCATGTAATCCAATCCCAGGCAACATCGTGTATTTTACTAATACATATATACACCTTTCTGATACAACCCCCGACAACGTTGGGTATTATGCTAGTACAAATATCCAGCTATGAAGCCATATCCTAGAGCGTTCACTGGCATAATATTACATTGATTGCATATTAATCTAATGGTATTCGACAATGAGGCTTCATCCAAGGTAGGTCACTTGCATATTATAACAATGATTGTATATCAATCTAATTGCATTCGAAAATGAAAATACATCCAAGTGAAGCAACTTGCGTAATCTAATGGTAGTCGACAATAAAGTTACACCAAAGGGAGGTCACTCGCATGTTATAACAATGAGTTTATATTAATCTAATGGTATTAGACAATAAAGCTACACCCAAGAGAGGCCACTCGCATATTATAACAATGATTGTATATTATTCTAATGGAATCTGCCAGTGAAATCTACATCCAAGGGAGGTCACTTGCATATTATAACAATGAATTTATATAAATGTAATTGCATTCGAGAATTAAGCTACATACAAAGGAGGTCACTTTCAAATTATGACAATGAATGTATATTAATCTAATGATATTCGAGAATGAAGCTACATCTAAGGGAGGTCACTTGCATATTGTGACAATAATTGTATATTGATATAATGAAATTCTAGAATGAAGCTACACTCAATGGAGGTCACTTACATAGTATGAAAAGAATTTCATAATTATCTAATAGTATTCGACAATGAAGCTACACTCTATGGAAGTCACTTGACTATTATACCGATGTGTTTATATTATTCTAACGGTATTCTACAAAGATGCAAAATCCAAGGGAGATCACTTGTATATTATAACAATGATTGTATATTAATCTAATGAAATTCGACAATGACTATATATCCAAGGGAGATGACTTGCATATTATAACAATGATTGTATATTAATCTAAATGCATTCGACAATGGAGCTACTCTCAAGGGTGGCCACTTGCATATTGTAACAATGATTGTATATTAATCTAATGGAATTTTAGAATAAAACTACATCCAAGGGAGGTCACTTGCATATTATAACAATGATTGTATATTAATCTAATGGAATCTGATAATGAAGCAACATCCAAGGGAGGTCACTTGCATATTGTAACATATACTGCGCAAGCACCTTCTAAATTTTTCACATCGAACATATACTTCGCAAGCACCTTCTAAATTTTTATAATTGGACCTATACTGCACAAGCACCATCTAAATTTTTCAAATCGTACCTATACCCACAAGCTCCTTAAAAATTGTCAAATCGGCCTATAATTCACAAACACCTTCATAATTGTCAAATCGGACCTATAATGCACAAGCACCATCAAATATTTTACAATCGGACCTATACTGCACAAGCACCTCCAAAATTGTCGTATCGGACTTATACTTCACCTATATCATACAATCCCAGGCGACACTTGGTATTCTCCTTGTACACATCCACCTATGTCATACGATCCCGGGTGACGCCGAGATCACTTGCATATTTTAGCAATGATTTTATATGAATCTAATGTAATTCGACAATGAATATACCCCCAAGGGAGATCAATTGCATATTATAATGATTGTATTATTCTAATAGAATTTGACAATGAAGCAACATCCATGGGAGGTAACTTACATATTATACCAAGTATTTTATATTAATCTAATTGTACACGACAATGAAGCTACATCCAAAGGAGGTCACTTACATATTATGAGAATGATTATATATTAATCTAATGGTATTCAACAATGAATGAATGAATAATATAAAATCATTGTTATAAGATTTAAGTGGTGTCCCTTTTATGTAGCTTCATTGTCAAATACCATTAGAATAATATACAATCATTGTTATAATATGCAAGTGATCTCCCTTGGATGTAGCTTCATTGTCGAATATCATTACATAAATATACACTCATTGTTATAATATGCGAGTGAGCTCCCCTGAATGTAACTTCATGATGGGGCGATTTTGTCGTAAAATGATGAAAAATTATTGTTCAAATAAGTAACATATCCAAGAATTATGGAAAATGATGAACTGTGAGTTATTTGATTGGTGTGTTTGTAATGAAATAAACAGCCCAGATATTGTCTGAGAGTTAGTATTTTAGTAATGAAAAAAAACACAGCCAGAGAATGTCTCCAAGTTATTATTTTTATAGCGGAAGGGGATTATGTGGGTTAAATCATGAAAAAATCGATTGTCGAAATTAGCAACATATCCAAGGCATATGAAAAGCAATTAAATGTAAGCTGTATGTCTTTATAATGAAAGAAACATCCCATATATAGTCAGAAAGTTATTATTTTAGTAAGAGGCGGGGGGGTAATTAAGTGGGTTACATGATAAAAATGATCGTAAAAATTAGTAACATATCCAAGAATTATTAAAAATGAGTAAATTTCAGTTATTTGTTTGGTGTGTTCTTAATAAAATAGAAAGCAAAGGTGATGTATTAAAGTTATAATTTTAGTAAGAACGGAGCTATAATTGTGGTCTCGTAAACTACGCTTTTGGTTAGACATTTATTTTTAAGTGGGCAAGGTGTGTGGTGTTTACAGTTGCATTTATCTTGTTCGTTTTGTGTATTTTTATTTATTGTAGTGTTGGTCTTGTCCGGGGAGGGTCAGGCAACAATATTTACGGCAGAGAACCCGAATAACAAGAAATATTACGTAGGTATGACTTTCTTTAGATTTCAAAATTCGATACTTTGACCACAAAAGTGCATTCAACAATAAAACACACCGTACGAAAACAACACTAGCGAATAAATACTGGGAACTAAAACAAAGCGGACATTCGCCGGTTGTCGAATGGAAAATAGTAGGAAAGCTACGATGTGTAGGGACCAAGACGACCCATGTAGATCATGCCTCCATGTAAAATTTGCTATCCTGTACTTTAAAGAAGTCCAACCTCAATTAAACTGTAAAAGAGAAATAGCAAATAACTGTGTTCACAAGATAAAATTTACTCTAGGATAGCGATACAAAATAGTTTTATAACTAACAAAAACAATAGAAAATAAACAAATAAATAAATTAAAAAAACATTAATATGCATAAACGATCACACATATATGTATGAATATATATATATATATATATATGTACATGTATGTGTGTACACAAACACACACACACATATATATGTATATATATATATATATATATATATATATATATATATATATATAAACTAAAAAAAACACTAACCTAAATTTAAAACAGATCAAGAAACTAAATAGCCAGGCTAAATAGAGCACGCACAAAAGAACATATCCACCAGAGGTCAAATCTTCCTCTGTCTGATAAATGCATGTCCATTGGCTGATAGGAAGGGCGCGGTGGACACTAGAAAGCTGATTGGCTAACAAAAATCTCAATAAAAGATGCGCATATAAAAAGACAAACAACCACAGAATTCGCGCATAAGTCTGCAGAATCATAGGGTGGATGAACTGCGGAATATTCAGTGTAGCTTAATCGCCATATACATTTTATAACTAGCTCTACCTACGTATTGAGCACTTTTGAAGCAAATACTTAAAGTTTACGCATAAACCTTTACTTTCGTTTATAAATTTGCTTAAGTAAATTAAGTATATATATATATATATATATATATATATATATATATATATATATATATATATATATATATATATACCATACACCACTATATATGAAGAGATATATCCGGCATAATCGAGTTAACATACCGTTTCTCCTCAGATCACCGAAGTTAAGTAAGTTTTAGCCCAGTTAGTACAAGAGGGTTTCTATTTGTCAATTCTAGCCGCTGTTTATGCTCTCCGCTCATCTCGGCATTTGTTTTCAGTCATCCTTTACATACACTTCCTTTTCCACTGGTACTTAACAATCTCGACTACGCGGAATTGTGGTTGTAGAGTGCAACTCATAGACTAAAGATTATGCACATACATTTCTTTAACATGTATCTTTTTATCGTAAGAAACGTAAAATATTAATCGATATGTTGTATGAAAACGTGTATAACAATATGAAAACATGTTTTATTTTTTAATATTTGGAGTGACCACAGAAGGATCACTAATGAAAAAACGCAAATACCGATGAGGATGAGAAAAGTTAATATCTATTGTAAAGAAAAGCAGAATATACAGGAACACCATGTGTAGTAAATACCGCCAAGATGTATTACGAAGTTCGCAAACCATACCCCCCCAGGAGTCGAAGCTATAATATATTTCTATAGTTCAAACTATGTAGTTAGCGCATGAGTACGTCCCTACAATACACAATTACAAGCTAATTGCTCCGCAAATAAACTTGTAAATATGCATTCCAATTTGAGTTATTAATAAGTGGTCGGTAAATGTTCTTTCTGCTCTTTTTTTTTGGGGTCATTAGCGGCAGATATTCTTGACAATAGACTCGATCTTCTCTACCACTACATCTGAACCTGAATCTAATGTCAATTAAGTGTAGAATTATAATTTGTATCGACGGCGATTATGAATATGGTTTATTCCTTGTATGGTATAGCCGATATCGTCAATCGGTGCAATATAAGTAAACGCCTGCGTTTCTTTGGTAATATAAATACTTAAATGGCGTTTCAATTCCATTGCGTAAGTTTAATTGATTTCCTATTTCTATGATTATAGAAACAAACGATTATGTTAGAATTCGGTAAAGTTCAAACATCTTCGTGTTTTTCAATCCTACTTTCTGTTTATGTTAATTTTGCTTTTGTTTGTTTGTTTGTTTTCCAGGTCGATTCAACGGATTTTCATTTGTGATGCCATAATGTTTTAGGGAACGTTGTTTGTGAATATTTTACGATGTATTCCTTTTTTTAATTGTTGCTTCGTTATTGTCACACGTATTTTCAAATTGTTCTATTGTTAGGTTGTCCGGAATATAATGGCCATTTCAGGAAGTTTGTTCTGAAATTGGATTTTATCATAGGATTTTTATTATATTTCA
Source organism: Euprymna scolopes (assembly GCF_053919585.1). Lineage (NCBI taxonomy): Eukaryota > Metazoa > Mollusca > Cephalopoda > Sepiida > Sepiolidae > Euprymna > Euprymna scolopes. The sequence continues at coordinate 17,534,087 of NC_136508.1, forward strand.
GGTAAACATCAACATGATTATTCATTTATATGTGCTCTTTAATAACTTCATACTTTTTTTTCTTTCAGAAAACGTTTTATAGGCGAATGAGCCCATAATTTGGAATATAAGAAAATAAGACTTACAATTACTTTTCCTGCATGAGTTTAAGCCTGGTAACAATGCTTCTCAAACAACTGCAAATATCAATATGGCATGGGTAGAAGGCAGCACAAGTGATAGAACAGTACGAAGGTGGTTTCAAAAATTTAGTAATGGTGATAAGAGCCTTAAAGATGAAGAAGGTAGAGGACAGCCATCTAATCTTGACAATGAAAATTTGAGAGCCATTGTTGAGCAAAACCGACGGCAAAGTGTCAGGGAAATGTCTCGGGAACTTGGTGTCAGCAGTTCAACAGTGTCGAACCATCTGAAGCAAATTGGCAAGGTGAAAAAGCTCGACAAATTGGTCCCACATGAGTTCAATGAAAATCAACAAGCTCGACGTTTTGAAGTGTGTCCGATGCTCTTTTTGCGAAACATTAATGACCCATTTCTTGACCGAATAGTCTCCTGTTACAAAAATTTGATCCTTTCTGATAATCGGAAACGATCAGGTCAATGACTTGATTGTGATGAACCACCCAAACCTTTTCTAAAGCCAAAGTTTCACCAACAGAATATTATTCTGACTGTTTGGTGGTGTGCAATTGGTGTTATTCATTACCGCTTTCTGGATGCTAATCAGAGCATCACGGCAGAGGTTTACTTCAATCAACTCGAAGAAATGCATCATTATTTACAAAAATTGAGACCTGCATTAGTGATTAGGCGTGGTCCAATCCTGCTCGACAATAATGCGCGGCATCATGTTGCGAGAATGATACTGCAGAAACTCACAGACTCGGGATACGAAACTTACCACATCCTTCTTGTTCTCCAGATCTTTCTCCCACGGACTACCATTTTCTCAAGCATTTAGCCGCTTTTTAAGCAACAAAACTTTCAGATCTAATGCAGAGGTGTAATCATTTTTGAAAGATTTCTTAGCATCTAAGCCAAAGAATTTTTATCAACGAGGCATAAACGATCTAGTTGATAGATGGCAAAAATGCATGGCTGCTCAAGGATTATACTTTGAACAATTTAAATGTCTAGTGTCACCTATTTTATTAATAAATCATTTTTTCTCTAAAATTGGCCATTATTTTCCGGACAACCTAATACTTATCTTTACTGTAACCTAATACCTATCTTTACTTAAATTTGCTGCATGCAATTGATTTGCTTTGTCTTTGTCTTTTCTAAATAGCTTTTCACACTTTTTTAAAAATAAAGTTTTCACACTGAACAAGGTACAGTTCGAATTTTAAGTAGAGGGACTGCTATCGGGGACATTATTTGCAAGTATATTATGAAATACAATGGGAAGCAATATGTCCGTTCACATTATACTTGAACCTTTGCATGTGAGTAGAGTTGAGAAAGCAGACTCCTTGCAGTAGAGTAGAAGGCCTTTTTACACCTAGGAATCTTTACTGGGTAGTATTGTGATTTAGCTATTTGTCGGGTTCGGCGCAGTATTTACGTAACGCGGGTATGTGCGTGTAGTTGGTCAGAGCATGAACCATTAAAATACATGTAGAGCAGACGGAGAGACACAATATTTCGTAAATGGGACAGATGGTGAAGCTTAGATGATAGTTCAGGATCTATTAGGTTTACAATTTCTTAATAGTCCCATTAAAATCAATTGTTAAATATAATTCTACAAGACAATTAATATGATTGACAGTCACAGCATGGGAAAATGTGTGTTTTCTGCAATGGCATTTTTTTAGTTCATTCGAGGTATTTCAATTCTAATTTACATACCTATAATATATAACATTAAATTCATGATTTGGTAAATATCTTAACAATTACACACTTGATTAAAGTTTCAATATACAATGCGACTCTTTCCGACAAAGTTTATTTCAATTTTGACCTTGATTTTTGTTCGCAACGTGTAGAATTTCCTCCTTGCCATGTGCTGTTCGCTTACATTATAACGAAGGTAATTTTATTTTAGCTGAGTGGTTGGCTACTATTTTTGAATGGAGATAGACATATGTTAATGAAAATATTATTCGCTATATACTAAGAATGTTGTTGTACATATTTTTGGAGACGTTAGTTTTACTTGTATAATTTACTTTCTTGGCGTATGCCTTGCCAGATTCCTCTTTATTTTTCCAATTGCATCTAAAGATCCAAACCATTTTGCTTGGTTCTGCCAGTTTCTGTCCAGTTGAGTTTTTTCTCTAATACTCTTCGTCTCATTTCATTACTTTTATCGGCATTAGTCATTGGGTAAAGATAAGACATTGCAATTGATCTCGTATAATTCTGCTAAAATATTTATAATTCTTGTTTACTACATACGCGAACGTTCAAGAATATTCGTCGACTCGCATAACTAGATTGAAGTAAACCCATCGTTTATAAAACAGTCATGTATGGAGACAAAAATTTCTGAACGTAACGGAGTGGATTTAGTCTTTTTAGGTTAGATGTAGTCTACAACATATTGTGTTCAGCAGTTTCTAACATTCGTTACAGTAGATTAACAATTTTCGCATCAGACAAATCTTTGCAGTCGACGTTCTTTCTTTCTTTGTCATTAATGCACCAAATATTTGCTCTTGATCAATGACATATGTAAACGCCTTTATAAGGGTTTCATAAAGTATGTTTTTTAGAAATGAGTAACCATATATTTAGGCCCTAAGATCACTCGGGGATAAGAATTATTGAATGTACGGTAATCAATGGGATAATATCGCAGTAGTCGTTATTAATGAAAATTTAGTAGATTGGATTACTTAAGAGGGCGGTTCATCAAGTTACAAGCGGTATTGGACTTGTAGAGAATCAAGTTGTAGTCAGCAGGAAAACAGGAACACGGAAGAGAGTCCCACAGTCATGTAGTGTTAAGAAAGAAGCAGGGTTCATGGAATCTACGTTTTGATTTAGGTTCAATTAAAGAGTAGGGGGAGATATTGGCAGTAGTTTCAGCTAGAAGGGTGTTTTTCGGGAGATATTGGCGTAAAGGGACCAGAGATTGGAGCTCGAATATCTCTTGCCGTGGAAGTGACGATGCAACAAATACAGGCCCCTAACGTATCTTATGCTGCAAAGAGAAAAGGGCATCCCCCATTAAGTTACGATGTCAATTTTCTCCTTAGTCAAGGCAGGATAAGCTGCTTCTAGTAACTGCTGCCCACATGTGTCAAAAATACTCCATACCTGGGCGTCCTTGGCTTTTATATATAGATAAAGAATTGCATCAGCAGTGAGGTACCAACTGGAGTAGATAACTCCGATCATTTTTCCAAGGACCTTGGCGATATATATGATTTACGTGTTTCATTTGATATCAGGAGTTAAGGTGAAGCCCAAAGCTTGTCAAGACATGAAGCTTCTCCAAGAGAGAGCCCTCAATTTACATTTAATGTTAGATGGGGATCAGGACGTTTATAATGCAAAGGTAAGAACTTGGTTTTAGATGCCTTTGAAGTAACCAGTCATCTCTTTCCTCATTATACCATGCGCTCAAGGTCCGAGGAGGGTTAATCAGAAAGAACTTGGTCATTTACAGCCATTGACGTGTTACCATAGATGGTAGTGTCATCAGCATAGATGTCAAAGAATGATATAAGTATGTGTTTTGGGAGATCATTGTTTGCGAAAACGCTGTGTAACCCTGCGTGAAGTGTTATTGGTTACGCTTTGGAAGAGTAATTCCTGTTTTTATTATTTTATCTTCTTGGTTAATCAGTTGCATTTTGTAATACTTGTTTTTCTTGTTATTTTTTGCTGTCTATTTTCAGCTTTTTGCTGCTGTAATGTCTGATGTTTCTGAAGTCCATGAGTTGTAGGAACATAGTTTCTTTTGTTTATTGCTGTATTTGTGCAGCTTACTGTTGAAGTTTGTTCTGTAATTGCAACATTCGGAAAATTATCACTTTAAGGGCGAATATTTATTGTACATTTTTCTAGACGTAAATTATCTTACTGGGGAAAAGAAAAACACAGTATGACTACTAAAAATGTATCGTTGTAATTCAAAATAGTTTTAGGTTTTTTACAAATAAAATTGGGAAAACAGTGCTAATTTTTATATATGTTCCAAATGGAAGATATTTAAATGTGATTTGAAATACTTTCCCTGTGTCCAATATATGTATTTTCTCGTATATATGATATCTCTTCAGGATTCCTTTTTTCATGAGTTAAAATTTGTCGGTTGTTCTCTATTTAATTTCTAAGATCCGTAAAAATGTCTATTTGGGGATCACGATTTTAATTCGACAATGTTGTCGACAAATGTCTTGGAGGAACACATATATTTTTTTTTATTTAAGCGTCCTTAAAAAATTCTCAGTTGTCAAGCTTTTGTTGGTGTTCGCTTTGTGAATTCGAATCCCTCATAGTCAATCTGTGGTGGCCCCGGAAACCATCGCAAAAGGAAAAATATGGACCACAAAAAAATTAGCATATAGAATGTGCTAGAATCGGGGATAATATCACCAGGAAGATACACTAACAAGTACACCATTATATTTACAACTTCCTACGATGAGAGGATGTGAAACAAAGTTTGACCAAAGAAAATGGGCTAACTCCAGAAGAAGACTACTATGCCCCTTCAAAAATGGGTCATAGTAATACCGTCTGCATTTCCCGGTGATTGCGTCCCAGAGAACAAATGATAAGTTTTTAACGCTAACTAGGAGGCACAACAGAAAGTATAAATGTAAAGCAATTATTTCTTAGCGTTTTAAGGAAGCGATGCACAGACATGAAATCCGATATATTTTTCTCTATGTGATTGCATGGTAAAAAGCTGCTCATATGATTACTGTTAATTACAAAGAGATATTGGATTTGCAGAAGAGAACACTTTTTAACACTCGCAGGCACAGGCGTAACTGGACGGTTCTACGAGGATAAAACATGACAGATCCTGAGTTGTTAATTACCATAAATGCCCGTGTTGTTAGAATTATTCGGACTACTGTTCTCATCTTGGTTAAGATTCTGTGAATTTTTCATTTAATAAACTAATATTTCTTCTGAAATTTTTCGGTAACGCTCTCAGTGTTGACAACTTAAAATAAAATTGTTAGGTCTAACAGAACGAGACCGTATTGCAGCCGTGGATGAAATAATTGGTTCTGTTTCGAAAACCATAGAAATTCCTGAAGTAAACCAATAGTTTCAGGAATTCGAATAGATAAATTTAATACTAGTGTTCCAAAGTGAATTTTGCATATGGACATATATAGAAAGAATGTAATAGCAAAACTCCTATAGACCAGCCATTTCTCTAATCAGCAGACATCTTAGTTTAATTACACACAGCTATAGTTAAATACTTTACAGCAACCTTATCAACCAGGTTCTAATTACACAAAGCAACCCAAACCATAAAACAAACATTTAAAAAAAAATCTCCGAACCAAACCAACATCAAATAAAGGCATTTGCACTGTTCCTTGCGATCATATATACCTCGGTTAACATCCAAAAAAATGGTAGTTGGAGGGCAGGCTCGAACCCGTTCCGCAAAGGACAAGAAGAACGATGTAAAACATAACGTTTTTGGTGTTACGACCACCGCCAAACCGGAAGTGACATTTTTTTAAAATTAAGGCTAGACAATCTAAAGGAGAGGATAACTTTAAAAAATATCGGCGAAAAAAGTGCCCCCCTGTAGAAAAGTGCCTAGTTAAAGAGGAAGATTATTTTTAAGTGCCTTTTGCGTATAGAAATATACAGATATAATTAAGTAGCAAAACTCCTATACACCAGATATTTCTCTAATAAACAGACATCTTACTTTACTTACACACAACTATAGTTTAATAATTTGCAGCAACCTAATCAAACAAGGTTCTAATTACACAAAACTACCGGAAGGTTATTACAATGGTAAACGAATGTTATCTCGTTAATTATTTGACACGCAGTGTATAGCAATAGTTTATACATACACACATTATATATATATATATATATATATATATATATATATATATATATATATATATATACATACAGACTGACCTAAAAAAACGCGCCCCGGCTCTAATTAGGCCTCATTTCTTAGTGTTCTCTCCGAATGAAATGAAACTTTGGTCATAATTAGTTTATTATATTCAAACAATCTCCCCAAAACAGTAGGGTATTTGGCCTTTTTTTCCTCCGTTGACTGTAAAATCCTCAAATAAGCAATTTAATGTTCTCTGTTTTTTTTTAGGCCACCCTGTGAATATATATATATATATATATATATATATATATATATATATATATATATATATATATATATATATATATATATATACATATAAAGCCGTTTCCGTAACCGCAACCAAGCTTAACGTTTCTCGCATGCTTTTTCCGTTAGAGATCCCCCTCGCTACATTGCCTAAAGTGTGTTTATTCATAAGGTCTGAAGGAATGCTGGTTTTTTGAAATTTTTCAAAGAATATAATCCTTGAAATTGTTGAACTAGACATTGAAACACGTGTAACGTAAAATAAAACACACTTTTTATTGATATCAACACCTTGAAGTCCTGATTTTATACACACATCATATTAATGCTCAATTGTGAAACGTGATAATTTTGTAGTTTAATACTTAACTCAACTTAAAACCTATTGATATATGAAAAATTGCTGAAGTACATGAAAGTTTCTTACATATAAGTGTATATATATGCATATGTATTTATACATATATTTATATATATATATATATATATATATTTACATATCTATATATATATATGTATATATATATGTTTATACATATATATATATACATATGTATATGTATATATATATATATACACTCACCTACTGCTAAGTAAAAACACTTAAACTGTCTTGCTTTTTTAAAACTCAGACTATTTTGCTTGGGCGTTTAAATCGTGTTTCTTATGCTTAATGATGCACATACGTAAGGAAAGAAAGACAACGCTATGAAAGCATATTTTAAAATTCTTTTTTGTGGAAAATATAAACATGGATAAATATAAATCATATTCTTTTATTTTTACATCGAATTTTATTTTAATCTTTCATTGCAGGTTTGAGTCTTTTGAAAAAAAAACGAAACAACAGTTTACGATTTAATGCTGTTTTCATAATTTACAGTTTAAACAGGGGGTTTAATAGAAACTACTTCACTGTCAGTACGTAATTACATCTAATTTTTTAAGAAATATTTATTTAAAAATTGTTTTTTGTTAGAACAAAAATAATCATAAAGATTGGAAGTATGTGGCAAAATACTCTAAACCCCTTTATCACATTTACCTTAATTATTGTGTTTTTGTAGAAACAACTCTTTAAACACATCAATAAAAATACAATGTTTTTTTTTTAATAATTTTAAAGTTTATAAACCCGTTTTCATTTAAACAATCTAAAGAGAAGGTTTATAAGTTTATACAATGTAAACGTTTTTGTTTTTTTTTTACTTTTAAACAATGTTCACAAGTAAAAAGTATTAATCCCGAATGTTTGGATTATATCATTACTGTTTTATAAGATTTTTTGATTGCAGCTAGGAATTTTTTGATTGTATTTCCAACGCAAGTTGGAATCATTTCCTAAAAATAAATTAATACACACGTGTTTTGATAAAAAAATTGCTTGATCAAATTAGATATATTTAAAATATTTCGTATTTTAAACCAGTTAAATTTACTATTCTAAAAAAACACATCTAATTTCCTCCGGCTAATATGTTTCAACGGCCTTTAAAAATAAAATAATGGAAGAAATGTATAGTTTATATTAATAACAAAAAATAAGCTTAAAGATTGGGGGTTCGTTTCGTTTTTTTTAAGTTTGGTGGCAGGAACGGGGAAATATAGAACGATGTGAGAGGGGACCATAATTTCCAAGCATATTTATAATAGGTTTAAATATTTGAAACGTGTGTGGAGGAGGATCTTTTTCAGTTTTCTTTGAAAAGGACCCGCCGTTAGATAGTATTTAATTTATTATTAATTTCTAATATATTACAGGCTGCTAATAAACGTCACAAAAAAGACAAAGTCGGCAGGTAAATTAAACACCCTGTATTCGCATTTCTTTCTATTTCGTATTTTTTATTTTTTTCCAACGGAGTAAATATATTTAAAAAATATATATAATCAGTGCAATTATGTTAACCCTTTTTCTCTAGTATATTTCTTATAGTTTTCACTGGTAGCCAGGTTTGTTTTCGAGCGTGCGTACATATATATATATATATATATATATATATATATATATATATATATATATATATATATAAACAGTCCTGGTCAAACCATAAGATCACTTAAGAAAGTAAGCGGTTACGCATTTTATCGAATTTTTAATCAAACAAAGGGTTGAAACTATTGCCAAAAGGGAAAATATGACGGAAACAAATGAAATCTGCTTCATTCGAAACCTTAACCCTGAGCTAATACTTATGTTTTAAAAAACAAACATTTTCACCTGGTCAAAATGATAAGACCACTGATAAATTATCTAACAAAAGGCAATTATAAATGATTAAAAAGGGTCTCAGTATTTAGTATAACCTCCATTATTTCCAATTAATTCAAAAATTATCTTCTGCATTCTTGCGACTATGTTTTTTATGAATTCCGAAGGAATTTTCTCCCATGTACTGAAAACTGAATCAGAAAGTTCCTTTATCGAATCATACTGGGTTTCATCCTTAAACTCTTTTTTTGCCATCGATTCCCAAAGATTTTCAATGGAACTGAGGTCCGGAGAACATGATGGATGATCTAACAATTCTAAATTATTTGAAGAAAACTATTCCGTGCTTGTCGAGGAGTGTGTATCGCAGCGTTGTCTTGCCGGAAAATTCAATTTCTTCCACACAGTTGTGGATCTTCAGTCCTGATAAAAGCATTTTCAAGCATTGAAATGTACTTCAATGATGGTTGCCGACGTTTCACTGCTTGCAACTTTAGGGTCTCAGCTGACGAGAAAGCACCCCAGATTATTAAAGACGCTCCTCCACTATGCCGAGTTGAAAAACTCTCTTTGGGCAAATTTTTATCATGCCAATAGTGTTGAAATCTATCTGGACCATATAGACTAAACGTTTTCTCATCGGATAAACTTACATTTTCCCACTTCTCATCATCTTAAGTCTGGTATTTGGCGGCATATTTAAGTCGGTTAGTTTTTTTGCTGTTCAAGAAGACGTGGTTTCTGCAGTCCCCTTAAATGATTGAGACCCTTCCTTTTTAGATGCCTTCTGACAGATTTTGGACTACATTCTGTTGTTGTTTGGCTTTTCAATCTACTTGAGCTCATACTAGAGTTTTTTAACTTCTTCTGATACGGCGATCAAGTGACGGGGTTATTTTTTTTGGTCGACCTGGACTCTTTTTATGCCCATATTGATCTGAATTTCTTACAAAAATTGATGACCGGTTTGCTACGATTCACATCGTTTGCAATGGATCTATGGGATAGTCCACCCCTATTAAGCTCAAAGATTCTTCCTCACTCAAACTCTGATAATGGTTTCCCTTTTGCCATTCATAATGTATATGGGATTTCAATGTTGACTACATGAAACATAATTTCAATTCAAAAGAATTATGAATGTTTGCGATTATTCCATATGTAGCGAAGTGTTTACCATTGCAGTGTGTAGAAAGTCTAATCTTTAATAGAATTATTCAGCATCTTGCCGATGATGATAACCTGCATGCCTAAAATTCATTTACAGTAGAACTGAAAATGATAGGCATTATCTTTTTTTCCTTCGCTAGTTGGAGAGAAAAATCGATGAAAGAAATAAGATCTGTATATGGAAAATGTTGATTTAAAAAAAAAACAAAAAAACTTTCGATGTTTTTAATAGAGAAGCACTTAATGAATTGTTAAAGTATATATGTATTCCAGACAATATGCCTTACGTTAAAGAATCGTTTTATTACTATACGAAAAGGGTCAAGTATGTGTGTTTTTCTGTTTCAAATGCATTGTGGTTCTTTATGCTTTTCTATCCATCGATGTTGGTCTTATAGATTGAAAGCAAACTCCATCACCATGAACAAATACAACTTCTTTCGACTAAATGTTTATAAAGAATCTAACGGGAACGACAAATTCACCATAGCTAGTTTTTTTTTTCCAATATGTTGCCTGATGTGGTTACTCACTTTCTATTTACATTTTACAAAGAAGACATTTTTCCTTATTTTAGAAATTAGTTAAGAAGAATTAAAGATTTATATATTCACAACCTTATACTTGGTTTGAGGTATTTGTTGTATTATTAACTAGTATTTCAGCCCGACGTTGCTCGGGTGTTTGGGTGCGTGTGTTGAGCAAAAAACGAAAAGGAAGTGGTAGCAGGAAGAACTGGAAAAAAATACGTCTTTCTTTTTACGACCACCGCCAAACCGGAAGTGGCGTTGGTTTAAAGTAAGGCTAGACAATCGAAGGGAGAGGATGACTTTCAAAAATATCGGCGGAAAAAGCGGCCCCCCTGTAGAAAAGTGGCTAGTTGAAGATGAAAAAATTAATGTTTTTACACAATTTTTCGATAGTTGTCCTCTGAAAGGTCGAACTTCAAAACAATTCTGATCTTGGTAAAACCCGTCGCATGTGTGCAGAGTTTGAGGAAAAAAAGACAACCTAAATACATGCATACATGAATTTATATAGTAGTAACTAAAAATGTTCGATCCAAACCGATTAAAAAGCTGGCCATGCCTATGAACACCCTTTATGTAAAATGTCAAATGTTTAAATCAGAAACTTTCTGAGTAATTTGATAGAGACCGCAGAGATCAAATTTTTTTTATAATTCGACCGTTATTATGACCCCGTAACATTTATTGTTTAGGGCACAAGTCAAGTTTTTAAGTTAGATCCATGTCCAAGGTACCTATATCGAAAATTTCAAGTGTTTGGACCCAAAATTGACGAAGGAGTTTAGTAGAGTTCTCAAAGGTGAAATCGTTGAACTTTGACCCTTTAACAGAAAAATGTCTGGCCGAAAATGTATTACAAAAATTTTCTCAAATCTCATAAAATTGACAGAGTTATTGCGTAGAAAAATGTGCAGACACACACAAAGCACACACACACAGACACGTTTACATTTATAGATACATAGAGTGTAGTAACGTTAATAGCGGTTGCAATAATAGTAGCAGTAGTAGACCCAGTAATTAAAAGGGCAAACCAGATACGTTTGAAAATGATATTTCGAATAGGTTAGAAACGAACCACAAAGAAAAATAAAAAAAGAATACATATTGAAATCGTAGGAACGTACAGCGATTGACATTGTTTTGTGAAATAAATAAATGGTATTTATGGCAGAGTTAAACATGAACAATGCAGTTTAGTAATAATGAAGAAATGAATAAAAGAATTAATGTAGGATTTTTTTTTTTTTTTGTCAAGAGCGAGTCCTGACATATATAGGTGAAATCAACTCGAATAAATTCCACGTGTCATAAAGAAAGAGGAATTCTTATATAGTGAGATGGGTTAACGTCAGAGAGAGAGAGAGAGGGGGGGAGAGAGACGAGTTGTCAGACGAGGAGCTTACCATCAGTGAAGAAAAGGGCGAGCCCATGTAGTCGTACAAACTTGAATTTCTGATACATCACTTAGCCGGCTTGATGAATAAGGAATCACTCTGTATTTTGTAAACTGCTTGTTTCGTGTATTCATTACCAGGAAAAGGTAGATGTTAGTTATAATTAAGTTTGTTTAACACTCTACCAGATTTAACTGCTTGCCCTTTCTGCAATCATCAATAATGTATTCCCTTCTCTGCTGAGTTAAAAAAATGTATTCGACATTGCTCTTCTCACATTCATGTCTCCTGTTAAGCTTCAATATGAACTAAATAGAACCGTCAGCGTCGTCACTGTGTAACAGTGTGACATAAATATCCCATCCTCAAATATATACATCATCGTTATACTCTCTGATATGGTGTTTAAATATGACCCCGTAGACAACAAGCATGTTGTCTTTTCATTAATTATCTTTTCGTGTCTTTCTGAACATGTTCCAATACGTTTGCTTATTCATGGTATTTGGATTGTCGAAGTTATATTCTCATCTTTATTGTAAAATCTAATACTCATCGGTCAGAGACACTACCTACATTCTACTGGTGCATGTTATCGAATATTGCTTTCCTGGTTGCTGGAAAACTGCTTCTGTAGTCCCAGTTCACAACAACTCTGGCGAAAGAACTGATCCATTACATTTTCGCCCACCAAGCATCATCCCTCTTTTCGCCCAAATATATTAGTAATTAATCAATCAGCTCTAGTCTACCACATAGCTGCTGCTAAATTCTGTCTGATCACAAATATTGATTAGGCAACCTCGTTCTACTGAAGATATTCTAAATGTTATCTCTGAAAGTTTATATCAAGCACAGGATAAGGCAAGGGAGGGGAGGGCAGAACCCTAGATATATCTAGAGCTTTTGACAGGGTATGGCACGATGGTATTCTCATAAAGTGCTGCCCAACACCCTGGAAAACCTCATCAGTATATTCTGTATTTAAGAATTCAGGTGATAAATCGTCTTCCTCTCAGTACAACCAATAAGTCTTCTGTGTATCATGAGTAAGTTGCTGGAATCCCTATAAAATAGAGAAGTGTTCAACCACCTCAGCAGAAATAACCTTCTTAGTGTCATGCAATATGCTTTCCGTTCTGCCAGATCGGCAGCAGATGTGCCTACGGGTATATCTCATAGGATTAGTTAATCTCTTGACAAAGGCTTCCCTCCTAGGGCAATTGCTCTTGACATATCCAAGGCCTTCGATATGGTGTGGCATAAAGGCCTACTTCACAAAATTTCACACTATAGTATAACTGGAAATGCTTTCTCAACCATGAACTCCTTTCTCGCTGAAAGGCTCAGAAGAGTAATGGTTGATGGGCAGAAATCAGAGGCCCCAAGCATTAATTCTGGAATCCCTCAGGGTTCAATCCTGGGCCCAATTCTTGATCTACACCAATGATCTCCCAAACACATACTTTATTAGTCGTTGACATCTATGCTGATGACACGACCATCTATGGCAACACATTAAAGGCCGGTAATGACAAAGTTCTTTTTGATTTTCTCTCCTCTGATCTCGAGCGCGTGGTACATTGGGGGAATAGGTGGCTGATTATTTTTAATGCATCTAAAACCAAGCTTCTATATTTGCATCATCAATGATCTTATCCCCATCTGGCATAAATTTCAATAGAGACCTCTCGTCTAGGGGAATCTCTATGTTTTGATAAGCTTCTGGGATTTACCTTTACTCCTGACCTGAAATGGAACACGTACATACAGGTCAGTTGCTAAGGTCGCTGGAAAAATTGTAAGATCCTTCTACCGCTCCAGAAAATATCTCACTGCTGATTCAATTCTCTATCTATATGAAAGCCAAGTACGCCCAAGGATGGAGTACTGCTGCCACATCTGGGCAGGAGATGCTAACACAGCCTATTCTGCCTTGACAGAGTACGAAATAGGCTTCGTGGCTTTGTGGGGGAGTTTCTTTTCTCTGCCAGCTCTTTCGCACAGGAGACAGTTTGCGAGCCTGTCTTTGTTTTATCGTTACTTCCATTTGCAAGTGCTCGTCTGATCTCCAATCTCTGGCCCCCCTCGCCAATCTTTCACGATAAACACCCGTATAGCTTAGACCACTGTCAAAAATTTTACCGTTATTTATCTGTGTCAAAAGCAAAACGTATATTCCATGAACAAAGCTTCTTTTTTAGAACTGCACGCCTGTGGAATTCTGTTACGTTCCCACCTGACTAAAACCTGGATGTTTTCAAGTCCAACCTAAAAAATTCTGATGAACCGCCCCCATTAAGTAAGACACTTTATCAAATTTCAACTACTAACGTACTGTACACGCACTAACCCTAATCCCCGAGTGGCTTCCGGCTTGATATGTGGTGACTTCCTTGTAAAAAAAAATGAAAATAAAAGTTTATGGTATTACTAGACGAATGCTTAGTATAATTAAATCTTTTTTTAAACGAAAGAAGAATCCAGGTATTTATTAGCGTACTTTAAAAAAAGTTTATATAAACGCGGGTGTACCTCAGGGATCTTATTTTTTCTGATATTCATAAATGACTTATTTGATAAAATTGTCTCTGAGATGGATATATTTGCCAACAACACCATGACCTAAAGCATGCCCCTGGGTTAATCTACTGAGCACATATCCAAGGTAATGGCGGAAACTCTAGAGTAAGATCTTCACTCTCTACTGAAATAGGTAAAAAAAATGTGTGACAATGCTCAAAGCTTCCAAGAAAAAGCTCGTTTCCTTTAATTATAACATGAAACCTTACCAACCACAAATAGCTATAGAAAAAGATACATTCCCTGAAAATGTTTCGTTAAAGGGCATTATCTTAACGTTCACAGGAAACATGCGTTGGACTAGATACATCAGGATCATTGTCGAGGTTGCTACGAAGAATGTGGGCTCTCTTTCTCTACCTTGCTAGTATGATAATTATGCCTGGAAGTATTCTGTACCTCTACAAAGCTAGCATTCGCCTATGTATGGAGTACTGGTGTCACATTTGGGATGGTGCATCTGCTACTAGTATCTCGCTCCTGGACTGGGTCCAAAGAGAGTTGCCAACCTGATAGGTTCCGAACTGCAATCTAAGCTTCAGTCCCTCACGCATTGACGAAATTCTGCATCCCTCTGCCTGTTTTACAAGTACCTTAATTGTGGATTCTATTGCGAATTACAAGCCCCTGTGCCTCTTCGACTAAAAGGTGCTCGACAAACCCGACGGCTCCCACCCCTACTCAATAGAGAATTATGGATGTAGAAAGGACTTCTACTCCAGTAGCTTCTCCCCCAGAACTGCCAGACTTTGGAATTCTCTTCGGGTGTTCTGCGTTCCCAACGGTATTGACATGCAGAAGTTCAAGTGTAATGTCGATAGACATCTTGCTGCTATACTTGCTACATAGTACCGCAGTAACTTAGGTCCCTGTTAATAGCCCCCTATATCAAGTGACAGCATGCCTTGTTGGGGGTGAAATTTTAATTAAAAATCTCTAGAATAAGCTGCTAATTTTTAACGGATACTTTTAATTCATCTATGGTAGAACCATGTTTTATATTGTCACCCATTACTTGTACAAATGCTAGGGTATTCTTAAATCTATTTGGAGTGGTTGAGAATTTAATTTTCGGAAGAGTGTAATGGTACAACTGATTTTTTTCCAAATAGTTTTCCACTAAACCAGCAATTTTTGTGGATCAAGGGCTTCATAAAATTTACTCGTACATTTTTACTCTTCTAACGGTTAAAGTTTCAATTTTCAGTGAACGTTACACTGTGAATTATTTAGAACTTCTGTTCATTCATGGCCGACGGAACGAGATTTCCACAAAGAAAACCACACCATTCAAGTTATGATTCGATCCTCTTGTTAACAACTAAAACAATCTTTATTATGTCTAACGATATGTGTGCGTTTTACTACTCGTCACCATTTATTTTCAATAATCTCGATTATCAGTTTCTGATCTTAATTAGTTATGTCGCCTTTTTCAGTTAAACTACACAACATATTTTGAATCAGTTTTTTCCTTGTTGCCCTAGACTTTGGTCTCTGACCTTGCAGTACACGTTCCAACCTTAACAATCAGTCCGACAGAAACTAGACGATATAGATGGCATTTTTACTGTCGGACTGATGCATGAGTTCTGTGTAGCTCTAGGGCTTACGTTTTAGGCCCTGCATATCGGCTTTCGGGAGGACCAAGTTTATCGCTGGTTGTCCTAGGGGCTTTCACCGAGAATGCCACCACAGTTACTACGACTTATTTTGTAAGGCTAGAGTGCTCCTATTTTCCCCACATCCAGTGTATTGAATAAAGGGTAAGGTTCAAAATTCAGGGCAGATTACTGATGTGGGTGGAATGGTTTTACATTTGACAGAATGATTCCCGTGTTGGACAAGCTGCACGCCAAGAAAATCACATTTTTGATAGTAAAACCATTGGGTGAGGACACAAACCCGAAGAATAAAAATATATATTTATAATATTGTCACAATAAAATCATAATTTATCTAAAAATTAAGATACGTAACACGTTTGATGTTTGCGGACACTGAATATTAATAGCTAATTTAAGGATGGTTCGTATGCAAATGTTTTATAATTGGAGGTCCTTAATACAATAAATTAAGCTTCTAGACAGGGGGATATAGAACGAACGGAGTAATTTCACCTCAAAAGTAGAGGTATATATCAGTTTTCGTGTTAATAAATATCAACACCAAAATACAAGGCTACATTTAAAATGCACCACCAATCATTAGGAGGTGAGATCAGGACTTTTCTACTGCTATAAATTGTTTTTTTTGTTATTATATTTATATTTATAAAACATTTTTTCATTTATTTAAAAGAAAATACAACTTTGTTATATAGGCGCCGTTGAATTGTCTTCATCTGCAAAAGATTTGGCTATTTTGCATATTTATTAAACATTCATTTTAATTAATTCATTTCCGATTAGTTTTTTTTTCGTGTTTTTATCCGTTGATCATCTTTAGTTTACTATTACGTGTAATTGTATTCATGCACATATTCTGCATGATGTATACTTGCTTCATATTGCGTAAAAGCGTAAAATTTGACAACCATATTACAAAAATGATTAAAAGGTTAGGGACATGTTTTCTAGCTATTTGAATCCAGTTTTATTTAAATACAGGTTTTAATAGTTTAAAAATAGTTTTTTTTACACAGTGATCACCACTTATCGAGGCCCGGAACCAATCAAGGACGCACTACAGAATAAGAATAACATAGACCACCATATATATGGGTAGAATATATATATATATATATATATATATATATATATGTTTGTGTGTGTGTGTGTGTGGTATGTATTTGTTTGTTTTTAAAAACTTACAGTTTAACTGAAGATAGGGATATTGGCGTATTATTTTCAAACATGTTGAAACGTTTACTGAAACAAGTAAGAAGTCAGGTCATGTATGTGTGCTACGATTTAAAAGTACATCAATTACGCATGGAAAAAATCTAATAGCAAAGCTTCTCCGCTACATATCAGTATTTGAATCATGACGTTCTATACATTATACGAGAGTAATATATATATATATATATATATATATATATATATATATATATATATATATATATATATATATATGTATATATATATATTATATATATATATATTGTGATATAAAATGTATATATATATTCATAACATATATATATATATATATATATATATACATATACATAAACATATATATATATATATATATATATATATATATATATATGCATATATCATATGAATATATTATCATTGTAAAAGAGAGAGATAAGATAAATCTCAATAAGTTTCTCGGAATTCAATGCATCCATGTAAGGGGAATGCAGCGGGCGATATGTACTTGGACAATAAAGAAAAGCTATAATTGGACGTCGGATATCAATTTTAGAATAGGCAATGCAATAAAATATGGGCCGTTAAATGGGAAGGCCGGATCCAATTTTGATAAGGTCACAATTGGTCGGGAGACGAACGAACAAACATCGTAAAAATTGTCTCACTTATAAAACGGAAACAATATCTAATTTAAAAATGCCGGCCACAGGTCAGGATTCAATTATATAAACGAAATATCAAATTAAAACCAACCATTTTTATCGATTCGTTTGTCTAAACAGCGTCTTAAGCCAATACGGCATTTACATTTACATGCGCACATGCGGTGCGTGTGTGTGTATGTGTGTGTGTTTACTATTTCTCAATGTGTGGAGATATACATGTAAATGTATGCTTCTTGTGTCGGCTACGTAAAAATAAAACCATAATAATGTTTATTTATATTATAAACATTATGCAAGCGTTATGTATCGATTATAGTTATACAAGTATACTATAAAGTTGTACCTTAAACTATGAGCTAAGAGAGTTAAGTGCTACATTATTTAAATTACCATCAAGTTGTATTTGGTAAACGTTTCCGGCTTTCTCAAACCATAATTCCTTAGTGATTATATATAAATATATATATATATATATATATATATATATATATATATATATATAACACTAACAACACACATTATCCCCTCCACAATTGTCCTCATATATACATTGTCCCACCATTTGTTGAACACTATGAACAAAATTCAAACTATTTAACTAAAACAAATCAGCAAAATAATATCATTACCAGACCTCGAGCTTTTAATAAAGTACATGCATATATCGGCGCTACTTCAACATTAATTAAGAAAAGAATATCAAACCACATTTCTTCTTTTAACAACCATAATTCTAATAATAACCAAGGAACTTCTCTAACCACTTTAATTAAACAACATAACTCTAACAATACTCCCTTCTCAATCAAATGGACTATTATAAAAAAAATTAAGTCTTATACTCCAGGCTCTAAGTCATGTCGCCTCTGTAAAACCGAATCTATAACTATAATTACTTCCCCTCAAAGTAACAATATAATAAATTCTAAAAAGGAAATGGTCTCTTTGTGTAAAAATAAGGCCAAATTTAATTATGGCAATTTTGAAATTACATAGTTATTACTTTTACCTTGTATATAGATATAAAATATTTTTCTTTATCTTTTTTGTTTTTCGACATACTTCTTAATACTTTATAATTTAATAACCCTTTATTTTATCTATTTATCTCTTGTTTGCATGGCCGGTTTTTATCTGCATTTTCTGTTTTATTTTTAAACTTTCCTATCTATCTAATATATCAATCTACCCACACTTTCATATCTTGTGTGTATATTTACTTCAATTTTCCTATATGAATTTACTTACATTTTTCCGGAAATTGCAGATGCCGGCCATCTTCTCCCCTTGAATCATTTTTATTTCTTATCTTTATTATTTTCTTATTTTATTTTATTTTATATTTTATATATTATATTTTATATTTTATTTTTATTATATTTAATTTTTTAATTTATATATTTATTCTTTATTTTCTATTTATTTATTATATATTTATTTATCTATTTTTTGGTTTCCTTTTTATTTTTTTATTTTCCTTTTAGTGTCGTGTAATAACTGACATTTTTTTAAGTGATGACCTGTACATTTTAGTTGACCTTTATTATTTTGCCCTATATATATATATTTTCGCGCCTTTTACATTTCCTGTCTGGGTCGTTTTGACTTTTGTTTCCCTTTATTTTATATTTAACTTTATCATTATAGTTATGTCTCGGAAGTAGAGTGAAAAGCACATCTTATTTGTCTTTTATTAATATTATTTTTGTTCTTGTATACATGCCTGTGAATTATTCAATGGATTTCTGCCTTTGGATTATTATGGACAATCTTCTTCCAATTACGGGAGGTCTTTGGATTTTACTTGTACAAATGGAAATTATTTTAACTTTCTTGAAGTTTTACATTTGGATTTTACCGTCACTGGATTTTTTATCTTCTACCAGACTATCCATTCATGTGTAATCACCTTTTTCTTTACCATATTCCCTCTGCTTATTTTTTTCAAGTAATATCTTTGACTTATTTGTTGTTTCATCAAATACTTCTGCATGCAAAATCCGATCCCGCATGTTGCTAATTCCTACCCTCTGATGAGAAAGAGAGTATTACTTCGAAACTCAGCGGATAGAGGACTATCCATGTATCTAGTGGTAAGGTTTCAGATTAAATATGTTTTTAACTCATTTCAAAGTGTTTGTTAACATATTTTATTAACTGTTTGCTCATATATATATATATATATATATATATATATATATATATAGCCATGCGTTTGTGTGTTAATATGCTATATATATATATATATATATATATATATATATATATATATATATACAGTATAACAATATACATATATATACAGAAAGTTAGAGTGGGAGGGAGAACAAGAGAGAGAGAGGCAGTGACAGAAAGAGGTAGAGATAGATAGATGGTAATTGAGACATTGATAGATATATACATAAACGATTGATTGGTGGATTTGTAAATACGATAGATAATGCCAGTCCACAGAGTCTAATAAAACATACCTTAATGAGGCAACCATACCGCGTTGTGGCTATGTAGTATTTTAATTTCGCATGTATTTTTCTATATTTTTCAGAGCGATTTCAGCTTGAAAGGCAACAGGCGTATATTCATTTACATATCTTTCAGCTCACCCCAAATAAGCCAATGCGAAAAATAGCTATCTCAGTTGTATTAATATCTAAACATTTTTGTTTAAATGTTTTGTATATGCTTACATTTAATTACCGCATATAATAATCTTCAAACACGAAAAAGACATATTTTTGTGACTTATTGATGAACGCATGTATGAGGTATAAGAAGGTAATATTTTATAGCTTTATATTAGAATATACAGACTCATATATTCGTAAATACCTAATTGCCATGGTAAAATGTATTATACTGCTTGGATGGTGCGAACAAATTACAAACTGTGATCCAAGACAAACGATAAGTTTATCTAAACTATTGTATTATATGTTTAGATTAAGCAGTAAGTCAAACAATTTTTAACCAGTTTGGAAAGTGAGAATGTGTGTTAATATCAGTAATATAAGCTGCTGCGAAGGTGGGTTGTCTATACCTTGCTAGAAACTACTTCCGCCTGACAGTATCCTATATCTCTATAAGGCCACCATTCGCCCATGTATGGAGTACTGTTTTCACATTTGTGTCTGGTGCACCTGCTACTTGTCTCTAACTTCTTAACAGGATTCAAAAGAGAACCGTCAACCTGATAGGTCCTGAACTGTCATCTAAGCTTCAGCCTCTGCCCCGTCGGCGAAATGTTGCATCCCTCTGTCTGTTCTTCTGGCGAACAACAAGAATTTCGCATCCCATTGACGTGAATACCTCCGATAAACTCTGAAGCAGCTTAATCTCACTCCTTCACAGTAGAGACCTATAGGTGTAAGACATCCTTCTACTATAATAGTTTCTTCCCCAGAACTGCTAGGCTTTGGAAGTCCCTTCCGGGATTCAGCTTTTCCAACTGTACTGATATGCAGAAGTTCAAGTATTATGTGAACAGATATCTTGCTACCCATCTCTCTTCATAATACCCCTTACAACTTATAGTCCCATAGAAAAGTTTCACCGTGCCTTGTTTGGGGTGAGAATTGAATAAAACAAAAAAAATAACAAAGTATCCTTACACTTTCGCCTTTGTAATGAAATATATGTTACATATTTTTCCAAGAAACGTCTTTCTGTTTTCTTTATAAACGGGAATAGTATATTCAATACTCTGTTGTCATTATCTTTACAAACTTCAAACACTATATAGTGTTTGATCGTGATATTACTTCCTCAATATATTCTTCTTTTGAGGGTAAATATATTATAGGCTCGTTCACTATAGTTTAATCCTTCCAGTACATCAAATATATGCAATATTGTGTAGAATATATTGGATAAGATTGGGAGATATCATAGTGAAAATGTTTTTGTTATGTTTTCTGGAATATCTGGGATGTGGCTTGTATGGTTAGAATGAACTTCGACGTCGGGTGATTAGATTAGTAATTATATAGAACCTCATCTTAGAAATACAATAGTATTTAAGTCGATAGTTAGTTTACACCCTGGGGTTGCCTATTGGATCAAATAGTCTAAGTGTTTAAAATTCTATATATGAAGCATGCGACTTAGTTTTAAGTTGCTGGATCACTGCACTCGTTATTAAGAAGTAGTAGGTATATTCCACAATTGAGTCTCATAGTGTATTCCTTGGGATGTGTTACTGAACAGACTCTGTAGAATGAAGAGTGGTGATTTGAGTGACAAAACGTTTGCCACGCATGGAAATAACTCGTGTTTCTAAACCTGAATGAGTATACGCTACCCTAATGAGACCAAATGAGGTCGAAACACAAATATGTATGCCACAAACTTTTGACAGACGTATCCAAAAATGTCAAAAATGACATATTAAAACCGAACCTCCGGACGTAAAATATCGACATTTTGGGCCAAACTGTCAACTCTATTATGTCTTTTGCCGTTTTTCTGCAGGGGGGTGCAAAAGTGATATTTTAACGTTACATACCATGTAATTCCTATAATTTTAAATTGATTCTTATGATATATATATGTATATACGTATTTATACTAACGCTTAGTAATGCAACGTGATGTGACGTCGGCTCGGTTTAATGACGGCTGCTTATACATAGATTAACTGCTTCGAAGGGTAACTTGATGTAATAACACGGAGTTTAATATTAATTTCCGAGGCGAAAAATTAATACCAACGTAATTATCACATTTTAAAACGTATAACCCCAAATTCACACGAAAATTAAAGGCGGAGGTGAAATAAACTTACGAGTGATGAAATGTTTTACCGACGAGAAACGAGTTGCTACATTTTAAAATGTAAACAATGTATTTCTCAATCGTCCAAGTCGTAATACAAAAGTTTATATATAGGCAAGCACGTTTATACCTACACATTTTAATATTATACGAAATGTTAGTCAAGTAAAAGAGATGCATATTATATATTTATCGTATACTAAATTGAGGCAAGATGTCATATTCCTAATATCACACATCGCTAAACAGCTGACTCTATAGTCTGAAATGAAAAAGTTATTATTCAGAAAGGCATTCTTTGTATTGGGAGGGGATGTTTATATATATATATATATATATATATATATATATATATATATATATATATATATATACTAGCAGATTACCCGACATGCCCAGGATTGAATGAAATAGGATTATATGTAATAGTAGAATGCCTGGCGTAGCCCAGCTTTGGATGACAGAGATGGAATGTTTCCTAGCAGAATAACAGGCGTCACCTGGGTTCAGATAACAGTAGTTGATATATGTACTAGCAAAATACCCGGCGTCGCCTGGGATTGGATTACATAGGGGGATATATGTACTAGCAAAATGCCCGTCATCGAACGGGATTGGATGACATAGGTGAATATTTGTACTAGCATCATTCCCGGCGTTGCTCAGGATTGGAAGAAATAGATAGATATATACAAGGCGACCAGAAAAAAAAAACAAGCCCCGTGTAAACTTTATGTTATATCTCCATTATTTATTCACCGATTGCCTTATTTTACATGACATGGCAGAATCAACGACCGGGAGTACACCAATACACCACTGGAAGCTAGGACAAAGAACACACTGTGTAGAATTTTACAACAATACAGGTTCGTTTAAGAAAACCCAGGACAGTTTCATGCGTCAGTTCGAATGTGAAAAGGCTCCATCCAAAAGCAGAATTCAGAACTGGGTAGACCACTTCGAGAAGTATGGGATCGTGGAGAACCTCAACGCTACCAGAGAGAACCGTCCAAGCATCTCAGGGCTTCCCAAGAAGCGAACATCCGAGCTGGTCGAAAGTGAGAGAGTCTCTTCAGCAGAGTCCGAAATGTTCTGTGCCTAAGCGAAGTCAGTCCCTTGGTATGTCCCGTGAGACTTGCAGGAGAGTGCCAGTGAACGATATCCATACAGAATGCAAACGCTGCAGACTCATACAACATCATACAAGAAGCAGAGGAGGGCTATGACAGTCAAAATGCTCAAGAAGATCGAGGAGACACCATGTTTTCTTAACCTCGTTTGGACCTCAGATGAAGCCCACTTCCATCTTGATGGAAAGGCGAACTCCAAGACAAATTTCTTCTGTGGGTCCTCCAGATCCAATACAGTAGCCACCAAGCCCCTGCACTCTCCTAATGTCCGGTGTGGGGCGCAGTCTCGGCCAGACGCATCATCGGGCCAATCTTCATCGAAGAATCTGGCGCAGCAGTGACAGTCACAAAGGAGCGGTAAACACCTTCAAGAATGAGCTCCAGACCACGTACCCGTCGCCTATTAGCAAGGTCTGGTTCCAGCAGGACGGAGCAAGTTCTCACACCTCAAACCTCTCCCGAGATTGGCGGAAAGAGATCTTCGGAAGCTTAGTGATAAATCCCAAGACTGATTTTGAGTGGGCAGCCCATAGCCCGGACCTAAGCCCCGCCCCCCCCATTTTTTTTTTGTTTGGGCTATCATTAGGACAGTATCTATGCAGGGAACCCCAGAAACCTCACGGGACTCCAGGAAGCCATCAGAGAGGCGATAAGAGCCATTACCAATTCGGTGTGTAAGAACGTTATGGGCAACTTCGTGCTGCGCCTTAAGAAATGCATGGAGCTAAATGAGGTCATCTAGAACGTATGCTGAAGAACGAAAAAAAAAAAAGGCCAAAGACCCCAGTGTTTTGATGTGATATTTTTAATATAATAAACTAGTTATTACCAAAGTTTCATTTAATTCTGACAAAACACTAAGAAACGGACTCTTATTAGATTTGGGGGCCGTTTTTTTTTTTGGTCACCCTGTATACTAGCAGAATGTCCGGTGTCAGCCGGAATTGGATGATATAGTTGGCCATATATGCTAGCTGAATCCCGACTATGCCCAGGATTGGATGACATAGGTTGATGTATGTACTAGCAGAATACCCGACGTTGCCCGGGATTAAGTGAAATAGGTGTATATATACTAGCAAAATACCTTGCCTTGCCTGGGGTTGGATGACATAGGTGTATATATATATATATATATATATATATATATATATATATATATATATATATATATATATTTATATATATATATATTTATATATATATATATATATATATATATATATATATATATATATATATATATATATATATAAACTAGCATATTAGCCGTCAGGTCTCGTGATTGGATGAAATAGGTGGAATTTTTCCTAGCAAAATACCCGGCATTGTTCAAGATTGGAGTAAATTGGTGGAATGTTTCTTAGCAGAACACCTGGCGCCGCCTAGGATTGAATGAGTCATACTAGCAGAATACCTAGAATGACCCCTAAATGGATTAAATAGGTGGAAATATATAAAAGCAGAGTACGCAGCATTGCCTAGGTGTTAATTACCTTGCTGGAAATATATACTAGATTTGTACCCGCCATCACCCGGCATGTAAAACGATGCTGGAACTATATACTAGCAGAATATATCAAAGTTATTATTTTAATAAAGTGGGGCAATAATGTTGGTTAAATCATTTTAAATGATTGTCGAATTTACTAATATATTCACGTATTTTGAAAAAGGATGAAACGTGAGTAATTTTATTGGTGTATTTTTAATGAAAAAAACAGCCCAGATAATATCTTAAATTATTATTTTAGTAATTATGGGCGACTATGTGGGTTTAAATCATGAAAAATGATTGTCGAAATTAGTGACATATCCAAGAATTATGAAAAATTATTAAATGTGAGCTATTTGATTAGTATGTGTGTAATGAAATAAACAGCCAAGGCAATGTATCAAAGTTGTTATTTTTTAATAGGGTGTCGATAATGTGGGTTAAATTATGAAAAAAATATTTTCGAAATTAATAACATATCAAAGTATAATGAGATTCAATGAGATATGTAAAACTATATACTAGCAGATTACCCGGAGTCACTCGAGATTGAATGAGATACATGCAAATGTATACAAGCAGAATACACGGGCGCATGGTATCCAATGAGATATATGCAAATATACTAGCGGAATACCTGGCGTTGCCTTGGATTGAATGAGATTGAGTGAAATGTATACTAACACAATACCTCGCGTTGCCCAGGGTGTACTGAGATTGATTGAGATATATACTAGCCGAATACCCGACATTTCATGGGAATGAATGACGTAGGTTAGATTATATACTAATAAAATTCATAGCGTCGCTTGGGATTGTATGAGAGATATGGTAATATATATATATATATATATATTAGCACAATACTTTTTATCGCCCCAGATTGAATGATATAGGTGGAAATATATAGAAACAGAATACCAGGCATCACCCGGGCTTCAATAATGCAGGTACAAATAAATGGATGGGGATGAATAAGATAGGTACAAATACAGATTAGACAAATGCTTGACGCCGCCCTGGATTGTATTTGATAGCTGCATATATACACTAGAAGAATGCCCGGCGTTGCTCAAGATTGAATGAAATCGGTGAGAAAAATTACTAGCAATAGTCTCGGCTTCGCTCAGAATTGAAGGAAATTGATGGAAATATATATTAGCAAAAATTCTTGACGCTGTTCGGGATTGATTAAGATAGGGGCAAATATATGCTAGCAGAATAATCAGCGTCGCTCTAGATTAAATGAGGGTGACAGAATATAAAGTATGTATCGTAAATGGCTTAAACAATTTTCGATCTAAAAATTAGATTAATATATATATATGTATATATATATATATATATATATATATATATATATATATATATATATATACATATTGTTGGTTTCTATTAAAGTTTACTAAACCAGTTATTTTAGGGTCTAATCTATATTTGTTTATACATTTTTATGCTAGTATCCGTGAATGATGCAATGGTTGTAAGAAGAATAATGGTGCTGTTAATTTTAAACGTGCTCTTGCGTTTTCTCTTCTGGAGTGTCCGTTTGTGGTAAAAACTCATGTGAAATTGTTTCATATATGTATTTAAATTACCCTTCTTAGTGTAGGCAAAATAATTTTAAGTAGGTGTTGTATATTACCCGTCCTTGCAAAGGAAAAATTATTTCATATACATGCTGTACATTATCTACCCCAGGTAACATACAATTATTTCATAGTATAATACCCGTCCTAGGTTGGTAAATATTAGTTTGCTCGAAATAGCAAATGATGCATTATTTTACTCGAAATAGCAAATGATACATTATTTTGCTCGAAATAGCAAATGAAACATTCTCATTGTTTATTATAGTCCCAAGCAACGCCGGGTAGCCCCACGGGTATTTTATATAAGACAATCACAGGCAAAGAAAAGTGTTCAATATACAAGATAGAGCAATGAATGTGATGGATCTATTTACCTCCTCACTAACCAGAATTTTCATTTCAAGAAAAAAACATTTATTCTGGATCTAAAGAATATTTCCATTTTCTTCCTAAATATCCCATTCCCTTATTCTATGTAAATAAAATGTCTAAAATCTTTAATTTTCTATGTTATTGCTTTTAGCAAACAAGATATAACCAATAACACATTTGCTAATATTTTTCCTCAGGGGATATGAATAAGGATCGAAGACTCATGGGTTTAAAAATAGATTTTTCAATATTATTCTTTGTAATAAAACAATAAAAAATCAATATTTAAAGATTAACTTTATCAAATGAAATAATTTCAATATGTATATATATATATATATGCATATATATATATGTATATATACATATATATATATATATATATATATATATATATATATATATATATATATATATATATATATATGACTTTTCCGCAGTTACGCAAAGGTAAATGCTCCTCACATGTTTTTTCCCCGTTAAGGGAATGTTTCCTTTTTTTCTTTTCCTTTCTCTTCGAAAAATGCTCTATTGTCAAAAGTGATTTTATTCATAAAGTCTGAAGAAATGCTGTTTTTTTTTTAAACATGTTCAAACGATATAATATTTGAAATTGTCGACTGGACATTGAAACAATTGTAACGTTAAATGAAATACACTTTTTGTTGCCATCAACACCTTTTTTGAAGTCTTGATTTTTCTTACACAGTATATTAATGCTCGATTACGAAATATGATAATTTTGTAGCTTACTCTTTAAGTCAACTCTTTATTACTTTAAACTTATATGTATATGAAAATTTACTGAATTACACGAACTCAGTATATTACATTTTTTTTTACATAGGCATCACCACATTATCAAGGCCAAGAGGTCACTCAAGGATAAGGGGTAAAGAGTGTACAGTAGAAATTGGACAATAGAGTAATCAGTAGTAATGAAAATTTGGTAAATTTGATAACTTATATGGAACGGCTCATCAAGAACTTATTTACGTTAGACAAGTATATATATATATATATATATATATATATATATATATATATATATATATGAGGGTAAGTGTGTGCATGTATATGATGTCATAATATAAGGGTTTCGTCATGCAGTTGGGAAAAGCTACATATAATTAATTAAATAAATGTATTTTTATAATAATGGTTTGCATTCACTTTATTTCCACCGTCTATTGTCTCCATACTCACTTTATATTATCCTTTTATTTACGTCATTTACATGCATCTTTTATGTCTAAGTTAATTCGCCCTTTTAAGGCTTTCGCTTTCTTTTACGTCACAAAATGGCTGTCCTATTACAGACGTCATTCAAAATGTATATATTTTTTATAGTAAATACATTTGTTAACTTATAGAATTCAGAAAATGTAAAGATTAAAGTTAGTTTTCTTCTACTTCGAATTTACTACGTACATATTTTTTCGTATGTGTCTAAAGAAGACAAAAAACCCAATAAAAATACACATCAGCCAGAATGTATAGCAAGTTTAATTTTATTACTGTTTTGAGAACATTGTATGGAGATTAAGATGGGCATTCTATTGGTCTCATTTGTTTCCTCAATATATTTATAATCAAAATTCTTCCTAAAATTAAATCGAGAATAAAGGGAGAACATCTGTTGATATTGCCTACATACTAAGTGAACGTGAGTTTTATTTAACCAACTAGATTTGAACATAAGGCACCCACATCGCTAGTCCATGTCGTTAAATACTATACCTCAGTCCAACCTATGTGACAGAAATCACCTAAGCATTAATATTATATTTGAACATCGGTATAATTTGTTAGGACCAGCTAAATTTTTAACAATAAACACATTTTGTCAAAGTGTGACCATTTGAAGATATAGCAAGTGGTCATAATACAATTGCCCAGGGCGATGCAGTCAAACCGGCATATGTAATTTTTTACAAGAAAAATTCTAGCCTCTGTAGATTTATATTTATTAACAACAAGCAAAACCTGTTGAAACTCAACAGGGACCTCATTCATATGTAATATATTGCTGTTTGCATTCTGTAGATGTTCATCGTAAGTTGATGCGCTTTATATTATTCTTGTTTTTTTCCTTTGTTAAGACTGCGAAAGTAGTTATCTAAGCAAGCAGGGACGCCTGACATAGCCCGGTTTTAAAGCACGCTTAAATATTATATTTGATTCTTGCAGATTTTGTATATCATATTATAGGATTTAGGTTCTATAAATGTGTATATATTATAAAGTTGCGATTGCTAAAATCGCAAAAATATATCTGTATGGGGTGGAAGCATTGGCTTGAATCGGAACAGAAACCAAACATGCATGTTTTTGATAAAATTATTATAGAAAATAGATTATTGGAGTGTTATCAGCTGTAATCAAAACCGATACTCAAACTTATGAAGAATTCTTGGTAAAATTATTAATGAAAAAAGAAAACTGGAGTGGCATCAGCTATAAGCGAAACCGAACCCAACGCTTTTAAAAATATTGGTAAACTTGTTTATTACGAGTTATTTAACTATATAACAGTCTTAATCGTTATCATGTTAGTTACCGCTAGATCGATAAAAATAATTTAGAATGAACGTTCACTAGGTTTCTGAGTCGTTATTGTTCTATGCCCGGGTAAATGCCTCGGCAAATAACAAATTCTCTTCCAAAATATGGTAATTCTGTAGATGTGTATTTCTTATATATACAAACTGATTAAAAAATTACATACAATCTCATTATCTATGAATGATTAAAAACAATCCTGAGCTCGAATATCAGTGACAAAAAATACTAAAATCAGTCGGAAAAATACTTGATAATAGGATGAGTATTTCGGGAGAAAATGGCACTCAATCCAGATTAAATCAGACAGGGTAAAAGTGAGCTTCCTAGTAGGTATTTATCCCTCTCACATAGCGGGAAAATTGTAACACGAACGTCAGAAAGTTAGAGTGACGAGCCAATGTTTCAAAAAAGAAGCACCCCGGTCTGCCAGAAATACCTGGGCAGTAAGCCAGTTACCTTCAACAGAGGGGATTAGCTATAAACTAACCCATTGTAAAACATAGATGATAAATCATAGAAAAATTGGAGCTCTTGAATCGTCAAAAATCAAGCAACGTATCGCAATCAACCGGTAAATGGCTATTTCAGAAATTGTATACGTTATTACTTTAGGTGCTGAGGAAATACGGACAATGGCAGCTCTATTGTTGGCACGTTTTGTGTGCGCATGTGTTCATTCGCCTGTATACACATTTTAAATCATCAGAGCAAGAGAAAGTTGCACCTTCTAATGTAGCGCACGGTTTTCGTCCTTTTTCGACTCTTATCTTTGAATCCAACGTAGAAATCTAGTGAGCCATCAATCGAATTAGTCGAGTAATTCATTCGATCATCAGGGGATTATGCAGGATTAAGTTAATTACGCGTTATGCGCCAGAGAAGATACGCCATCTTGCAACCGCAAACAACTAGTTTTTACTTCGACTGTAGAATGCGCCTCTCATCAGTGGAATCCGTAAATCAAGATAAATTGGTTTCTTTTTGTTTTGGCATGAGATTACCCATGGATAACAACGGTATTATTGTGAAAGCCAAACAGCATTGTTCTCGGAATATTTTCGATTAGGTTCGCTTATCAGTTAGAGCCTGTTTTCTTCTAGAGATTAAATCAATCTAAACATAGCGTCGTTACCTTCGTTTCTTATTTCGATTATAATCGAGAGGCACGTTCACATAGCATCCATGTTAAATGTCACATGCATACCGTTCGATATATGTAGCTTTGAAAACAAATTCAATTATATAATTAAAACCAAAGCTAAAACTGGGCGCGTTTGCCGATGACAAGTTTGAATTGTGTATAAGTACGTTCTGCTCAAATTCGGTACACACTATCGTCTGTAAAGGAAACTACATCTAATTTTTATTTAAAACGTCCGCGCACATACATCTCTACGCAGCCTAAATTTAAATATTTCATATATCATTTAAATGTCACTAAATGACAAAATATCTAACGATCAGAGTCTAAGCATATATGACTTAGGGTCTATTTTTCAGGGCATTAAACCACTAAAGTTTTGATAATATTTACTAAGACGTTTTGTGAACTGTCTTATGCATTTCTAATATAAAACCAAAATTTATGACCTTTTAAATGAAAAATTTTCATATACTAGATAGATCAATAAAGAAATATATAAGTATATTATAATATACGGGTGAAATATATAAGTATATTATAATATACGGGTGTTTGGATGTGTATGTTAAGCCAAAAAAATTGCGGTTATTTTTTTTTTAACCTTTACTCCTATTACAATTTATTGTTTGGGCTCAAATGAAGTTATTAAGTTAGATCCATGCCCAAGGAACGTATATCTAAAATTTCAAGTGTTTCGACCAAACATTCTCGGAGGACTGTGGAAGAGTTCTCTAAGGTCAAATCGTGTAACTTTGACACTTAACAGCCAAATTTCTGGCTGAAAACAGATCATAAACATTTTCCCAAATCTCAGTGTCCTGTATATCAAATATCGAGGGTGTAGTTTAAAAATTTACAGAGTTATTGCGTATGGAAATGTACACAGACACACAGATACACAGACATGGTCACTTCTATGTATGTACTAGAATTTCAGCCCGGCGTTTCCCGGGTTTTTACATGCGTATGTTGAACAAAAAAAAAAGTGGTAGTAGGAAAGCAGGTTCGAACCCGTTCCGCAAAGGAGGAAAAGAACGGGGTAAAACCTAAGGTTTATGCTGTTACGGCCACCGCCTAACCGGAAGCGACATTTTTTTTAATCAAGGCTAGACAATCTAAAGGAGAGGATAACTTTTAAAAATATCGACGAAAAAATGTCCCTCCTGTAGAAAAGTGCCTAGTTAAAGGGGAAGATATTAATGTTTTTAGCCAATTTTTCGATATTTGTCGTATGAATCTTCGAACTTTAAAACGATACTGAATTTTGTAAAATCCGTCGCCTGAATAGAAAGTTTAAGGCGGACATGCAAACAGACATACACACATTTATATATTGGTAATTACAAATTTTCGACCCAAACTGATGAAAAAGCTTGCCCTATCTCTGAATACCCTTTATGTAAAATTTCAAATATTTAGACCACAAATTTGGAAGAGACCGCAGAGGACATTTTTTAAAAATATTTGACCGCTATTACCCTCCCAAATTTATTATTTGTGGCTCAAATCAAGTTATTAAGTAAGATCCATGTCCAAGGAACCTATATCTAAAATTTCAAGAGCGTAGACACAAAATTGTCGGAGGAGTTTGGTAGAGTTCTCAAAGGTCAAATCGTTGAACTTTGACCCATTAATCTCCAATTTCTGGCCGAAAACCGGTCACATCGATTTTCCCAAATTTCAGTACCCTGTATATCAAGTTTCGAGTCTGTAGACAAAAAAATTGACAGAGTTATTGCGTTGGGAAATGTACACAGACACACAGATACACAAACAAACACACAGACACACACAGACACGTTCACGTTTATATATATATATATATATATATATATATATATATATATATATATATATATATATATACATACTAGCATGGGTGTCCGTGGTTGCCCGGTTGTTTTGAGGTGTATGCTGAGTAAAACAACAGAAAACGGTCTATTTTTTTTAAACTTGACCCCTATTATGAGCCCTTAACATAAATTGTTAGGGTTCTAATTACGTTATTACGTTAGATCCATGTCGAAGGAATATAGATCTAAAATGTCACGTGTTTAGACCCCCAATTGTTGGAGGAGTTTGGTAGAGTTCTCCAAGGTCAAATAGTTGAACTTTGACCCCTTAGTTTCCAAATTTCTGTCCAAAACCAATCACATCGTTTTGCCCTAATCTTAGTACCCTGTATATTAAATTTCAAATCTGTAGGCTTAAAAATTGATAGTGTTATTACGTAGGGAAATGTACACAGGCACACAGACGCACAGACACTTCACTTTTATAGATATACTAGAATTTCGGCACGGTGTTGCCCGGGTTTTTTGGAGGTTTATGCTGAGCAAAAAAAGAAGCAGAAAAGAAAAGGCGGTCAATTATTTTAACTGTGTCCCCTATTCTAACCCCTTTACATTTATAGTTTTGGGCTTAAATCAAGTTATTAAGTTATCCATGTCCAAGGAACCTATATCTAAAATTTAAATTGTTTAGACCCAAAAGTGTGGGAGGAGTTCGGTAGAGCTCTCAAAGGTAAAATTGTTGAACTTTTCCCCCTTACCAGCCAAATCTCTTGCCGGAAACCCATCAGATAGATTTTCCCAAATCTCAGCATCCTGTATATCAAATTTCGAGTCTGTAGACTGAAAATTGACAGAGTTATTTCGTAGGGATATGTACACAGACACAGAGACAAAAAGACATGTTCACTTTTATAACTATACTAGCATTTCAGCCCGGCGTTGCCCGGGTGTTTGGATGTGTATGTTGAGAAAAAAAAGTGGTAGTAGGAAGGCAGGCTCGGTCCAGTACCGCAAAAGAGGAGAAGGAAGGGGTAAAACATAACGTTTATGCTGTTACGAGCACCGCCAAAACGGAAGCGACATTTTTATTTTTTTAAGTTAAGGCTAGACAATCTAAAGGAGAGGATAACTTTCAAGCATATCGGCGAAAAAAGTGACAGCACCCTGTAGAAAAGTGTCTAGTTGAAGGGGAAGATATTAATGTTTTTAGCCAATTTTTTGTATTTTTTCTGCCCTGCCGTTGCTATTTCTCTTGTTTGGGGATAGAGGATAGTCCTTTTTGTCTCAAAAATAATGTGCATTGCTTTTTCATTTTATGGCTATGCATAGCTAGTTTAATATTTGCATTTTTACGAATATGCATCGGATATCTTATTTATCTAGTTTCGCAATGCTTTGCAATTAGATTTTAGAGCTGCATTTCTTCAGAAATATAGTCCAGTATAGTCTGAATAATAATTTAGTTACATTTAGTCCATTTAATATGTCTACGCTTATACAAATAAATGATAGAAGCTGAACCTTGCGGGTTGGTGTTAATATTGTTTATTGCGTTTCAAATATAACTTGAACCACTTCATACGTGCGTTCCGAAATAAATTGCCTTTTGCACTTCACTGTTTGTAATTCTTTATTTTCTAATAAAATTTTTATTAGATGTTGTCGCAGCTGCTTATTATTCTAAACTATTCAAGAAATAGTCTCAACGTTGCGTGAATCTTCTCAACATACTGCTTTTTTGCATTGTGGTATTTACTTGAAAAGTGCTTGGCTGTTTTGCAAAGGCAATTTGATGTCGAAGAAATTTCATATTGCACGCGTTTTTTTTTTTGCTTTGATGTTTCTCAGCTGAACCATTGTCTTGCTTGTGTTGAATGCTTATCATATAAAGATACCACTCTTCATCTACTCTAATATTTTCCTGGATGTTTAGAACGAAAATTAATTGTTTGTATTGTAGCGTCATGTGAACTTATAACAATAACTCACATATAAAGTATTTTTATTGCCAGTAAAATGAGAACCGACTGCAGTTTGTTGGTTTGTTCATCTTTTCAACTCATGTAAAGTTATAATGGGAACTTTTAATCGTTGTAATCAATATTATTACTATTATGTGTTGCTTTTATTTGTGTCTTACGTTTCTATGTCTATATATAATGATGCATTGCTTCTGGTTCTAGAATGTAAAACTTGATTAAAAATCTTCAGTCATTTAAAAAAATATTTTTTCACCCCAAACAAAGCACGTTGCCACTTTGATGCAGGGGGCATCTATCCGGGGCATAAACTACATAGGGTACTATGTAGGGAGTTGGGCAACAAGGTGTCGGTTCATGTTGCACTTGAACTTCTGCATGTCAGCACAGTTGGGGAAGCAAGGACCCGGAAGGGAATTCCAAAGTCTAGCGGTTCTGGGGAAGAAAATACTGGAGTAGAAGGCTCTCTTACATCTAGCGGTCTCTACTATGAAGGGGTGCAATTTAGCTGCTTGTCGGGTTTGTCGGGGGTATTTACATCTAGAGGGTACAAGTGCTTGCAGTTCGTCACAGCATTCACTGTTAAAGTATTTGTAGAACAGGCAGAGGGGTGCAAGATTTCGTCGATGGGACAGATGCTGAAGGTTAGATGACAGTTCAGGGCCTATCGGGCTGACGACTCTCTTTCGAACCTTGTCTAGGAGGGAAAGACTAGTAGCAAATGCACCAGCCCAAATATGACAACAATACTCCATACATGGGCGAATGGTGATCTTCTAGATGTACAGGAACATTTTTGGCGTTAGTAGCTTTCTCACACGGTAGAGGGAACCTATTTCTTCTCAGCGGTCCTGGCAATACTCACAATGTAATTGTTCCAACTCATATTTCCTGTGAACGTTAGGCCGATGAGGCTAAAAGATATACTTTCAGATAAAGTGTCTCTGACCATTGTTTTGGTTGTAGAGAAAGTTTCTCGTTATTAATGAAGGAAACAGGTTTAGTCTTGGCAGCATTGAATGAGACCATCCATTTTTGTCCCCATTCCACTACAGATCGGAGGTCACCCTTTAGTCTTTCTGTCATTTTCTTAGATATGCGTTCATTTGTTGTCCTGTCGTATTTGACTTGTGTTATTCGTAAAGAAGCAACAGTTTCCCAATATATATGCGGTTGTACATAATCGTATTTTTTTTTGCTGATTAACTAGCGGATGTATACTTTAAGTTTTTACCTATGCAACGGCTGGTTCCTCTATATTGGGAGAATTACGATAGGACAAATGGTGCAATGGTTAGGGTACTTGGAACAGTAATTGTAAAATGTGATAGTCTACTGAAAATTGAATTCCTCAGTGTGGGCGACCGAAAAATACAATTCCGAATTATTTAGGATCTCAATCTAGCTATGGTAAGCGGAAAATGATCATGCTACCTCGAGAATAAAATAAATGGTATAGCTCGTTTTTTATTTGGTGTGGTTTCAATCATTTTTGTTCTACATAAATAGTATTTATATTCATAACAGTAATACCCGGTAAGTGCGTCTCAGACAAATAGAAAATCTCGCTTCTCCAAAAACGACCCGTAAGGGTAACGATGTCGGGTCTCGTAGTGCTACCAAAAATATTAGCCTCCTCACACACGTAAAGGCCACCGAACTCGCCCAGCCTTTATCGGCCTGATGGTCACGGTCTGAACATCAACTTTAATGCTACAAATGACTCTTCAACTTTGTTCTTCTCGGTACGTAGTGTGTATGCATTGTACAGGTGTGACTTCGAACACCAGTTGGTTATAGATGGAACTATTTTTTTTTCATATAACTGTCGTTTATTGTAAAATATACGCACGTTTATTACAAAAGAATTTAAAAAAAAACACTCGTCAGTGCGTTACAATATTTTTGTAGCAAAATGTTTACACTTACCACGGGTATCAGAACACATGAGTATACCGATACTGTGTGCTATGTCGTCAGTTAAATAACGTTGGTATTTACGGTTACAGTTGAAATTTATTGGAATGTTACTATTAAAGAAGGCGGCTGAATGATGACTAGTTTATATTAAAATTGAAAATTACCATTTTGCAAGTAGCTGGAAAACTCTGAATGGGTATACACCTATACATGCCTAGAGTTCTAGAGAATTACTCTG
The DNA here is from genome assembly GCF_053919585.1 of Euprymna scolopes. Lineage (NCBI taxonomy): Eukaryota > Metazoa > Mollusca > Cephalopoda > Sepiida > Sepiolidae > Euprymna > Euprymna scolopes. Next base: position 17,570,777 of record NC_136508.1, read on the forward strand.
CTTATTAGATATGCGTATATTATTAGACAGAGATAAACAGTATAAAGAATGTTTAGTGTTTCTACATGTCCTTTTGTTGTGGATGTTTTGCAAGTGAGGGCATAGATTGAATCTCAGTCGAGCACTTGCCATTAAACTTAAAAAGTCAGCAGAACCACTCGCAACGCGACTTCTGTGGGTATCAAGGACGTAGAAAAAGATAAGAAAATCGCCTACAAGAGTTCAAATATAGCCGTTTTAACACATGACAAGGCAAAGTAAGGGCGTTCTTAGCAGCCTTTAAAGAAAGTTCCCTATTGTGAATGAATTAGGATTTTTTTGTTGTTGTTTAAAAGTGAGCACACTCACACCCACAACGTATTGCCAAGCGATTTAATTCGGAAACAGTCAATAGGGTCAGTAATTTCGAAGATATCTTTTCACCTTGTGTAGGAAGCGAGAAATAAAGGCAGAAAATAGAATGTATCATTGTTCAAACTTCCTCCGATTAACTCAGAAAGTAATATTAAACAGTCCGTATTAACAGTTTTCATTATATTTATGTGAACTTCCTGTGAATTACATATAATGTAAAACAATTTTCTCCTGAACTACTTCTGACAATTTTGTATTTTAATCAATAACTGGCGAGATATGTGGAAACTTCACAGCGGGCTGTTTCATACGCAATACTTTAACGTTGACATCCTGTGGATGTACATAGATACGGCTTGATGGCATTATAGTTGTTTGTAAAAACGGAAAATATACTTATCTAAGTTAGTAGGCATTGCCCTTTCATAAAATGTGCTGAAATATGTATATTTGGATTCCTGCAGATTTCATATGTAAATTAGTATTATTAATACAGAGTAAATTATCTATCGATTCTTATATATTATAAAGTTATGATTTCAAAAATTAACAAAAATACTCATATGACTTCGGTGGATGACCTTGAATCGAAATCGAAACTAAATCTCATGAAGAATTCTTTGTAAAATTATTTATTACCAGAAATAAAAGTCATAACACTAAAAGGACAGTTATTCGGAAGAAGCGACGTGTGCACATGTTATCCTATATAAATAGGTATATGATTATAGGAAATGTATTCATTTTAACGCTTACATTATCTGTATTTTAAGCGAAATTATTATTTTAATCGATAAATTGTAGGTAGAAAATAGAAAGTGTATATATTTTAAAGCTTTCTGAGTCTGAGGAGAAATTAAAATCTTGAACGTTAATTAACACATAAATTATAAGTAAAAAGAACAGTAAATGTATGAAAAAACTCATAGTCGCAATACACGTTTGCGAATATCCGAGTATGTGATCGTTGTGACGTCACGGCATGGAAAAAGAAGTACAGGAATATGCGAAGAATAAAATGGCACGACGTGTCTATGGCAAAGTAAAAGTGCATATTAGCGGAAGCTGAGAGAACGCTCCTGCGAAAGTGCGTGTTTGAGATGGCAGAATTTCATCCACCATATTTCGAGCCAATAACTTTTAAAACGAGATTCATTTTGCTGTTTTGGAAAGTATCTTAAATAAATGCTTTTTATTTAAACAGCTTAGTCATTTTTTTTTCTTTTTTATTCTTTGCGACACTGTATAAGAGCGGGGACGCGCGTATGGCGCAACAACACTTAGAATATGCTAATGATTGACCCTTGTGCGATATGACGTCACAGCGAGAAAGAACCAAGTAAGATTATCTATAATATAAATCCTACCTGTCTGTTTCAATGTGTGTATGTATATATGTATGCATGATGTATGGGTGTCTTAAACTTTCGACAAAAGCGACAGATTTTCACGAGATCGGTATCGTTTGGAAGCGCGACCATTCGGAGGACAAATGCCAAAAATCGGCTAATAACGTTTATTCTTCACTCTCAAATAAGCACTTTTCTACAAGGTGGAATCACTTTTTTGCCGATATTTTAGAGAATCATCTCCTTTTCGAATGACTAGCCTTAATTCAAAGCTTCGCCACGCTATGTTTGGCGAGGATGCCATGGCAAAGACATAGCGTTTTTATTTTCACGTTCTTTTCCTCCTTCACGGTACGGGTTTGAGGCTGTCTGACTACTTCCACTTTTAGGTTTTTGTCTTTTTTTTTTTTTGCTCAACACACACCTCCAATCACCCGGGTAGCACCGGCCACCCAGGCAAGTAAACAATAAAATACATGTCCGAGAAGGTGAGAAAAAGAGGAGATATACACGCAGCTCTGAAGCAACAGGGAAAGAGGTATCCTAAACATGGCTTGAAGAAGACACTGTTCTACTTATTCGATAAAACACCCTTTTTAAACACACTAGAGTACGAAAATACTTCTGAATATGAGGTTAGGGTTAGGGTTAGGGTTGAGGTTAGGGCTAGGGCTAATTTTGTAAGTACATTTAAATACATTTCTGTTGTTGAATTCTTTGCTTGCTCTTTTCTTCCTTGCGAAGATCTGTATGTAACGTGTGTCTCGAGTATTGACATATAACGATTACGTTAAAACCGGCAGTACATGTAACGTGTACGTCTGTGTTAAAATTTAATGACACAGTTGAAAGAGACTAAAACACATTACAAATTTATACATTTAAAATGATTTCAAATATAAATTTACATTAAAAGAAATCTAATTAATCGGGAAATTATGGGGTAAATACAAAAATATACATATTTAAAAGGTTACAATATATAAGTTTTAAAAGAAGTATACATGGTCGGAAAGTTCCTTTATTATCAGTAAAAAATATAAAATGTGCATATTTTAAAGCTTACATTATTGGAGTTTGTAGAGTAATTGAAATTATAGGGAAATTTATTAACCGGGAAATTATAAGTAAGGATATATATAAAATGTGCATACATTAAACCTTACCTATCGGAGTTTTAAGGGGAATTTAAATCATCGGAAATTTTATTAATCGGGAGTTTTTGGATAAAATATATAAATGTGTGTATTTTAAAGTTTACACAGTCTGAGTTTTAAGAGGAATTAAAATTACACCAACATTTAATAATTGGGTATTTATAGGCAAAAAATACATATAAAATGTGAATGTTTTTATACTCACACCATCGGAGTTACAGGAGAAATTTAAATTATAAGGGAGTTTTTAGTCGAGGAATTACAGGTAAAATGTATAAAACATACATATTTTAAAGCGTGCACTATGATATTAGAGGAAAAATTATAATTATAGTAAAGTTTATAAATTGAAATATTAGAGGTAAAATATATTATGCATATTCTGACGCTTAAAATATTCGATTTTAAAAAGAAATAAACATTAATAAAAAAAAGTTTATAACTAACAAAACTATAAGTAAAATATCTTTAATTAAAAACGATGTTTATTTCATAAAACATTAGAATTCATCTGTCTCGATATTAATTTTAAATCAAAACAACGACATACGTATAATAATGGTGGCCAAGTGTTTAACAACACATGGTGTCAATTTATGAATTCTAAGTTCAAATGCAATTTGACTCGTGTAATACCGTGGCCTTCGTTATAAAGATGGCCGGCCAGCTGAAAAAATGACGTCATCGCCGAGGTCCCAACAAGCAAGATATGTGGAACTCTTAGACTGTCAATAATGAACAGTAATTTTTACAGACAGCGTTACAAAACTTCAAAATTGGATTAAAATAAAGAAATAAAGAAAGAGCACGATGATTTATACTGAACCTCATCTAATATTAATAATAAAAAAATAATTAAAAAAACACAAGTTATTTGTTTAAGTATATTATAAGCAATTGAATATTTCGTTGTATTATAGATTTTAAAGATTAAAATGCGTTCTTTAATTACTTATAAATTACATTTTAAAAAGTGAAGGAACACGGTTTGATTTGAAATAAACTTGAAGTTTATTTAATATAATTAAATGAAAATTATGCATGTAAGATTATGAATATTTGAAGCAGAACACAAGCAAAACATTTGATATGAGTTAAGACAATAAACAAATATTAAAATTAAACTTTTTTTAAAATCAAAATGAATATTTTTTTTTCAATCAAAATGAATATTTTTTTAAAATCAAAATAAATATTTTTTAATCAAAATGAATATTTTTTAATCAAAATGAACCACAATATTTTTTCAAAATCCAAAACAATATTTTTAATAAATTCATGAAATATTGCACAGTAAAAAAATTAACCTAAAGAAAAAGTCATGTTTCTTATAGATTATTTCACCACATAACAAAAATAACATGCAAAATCATTTTTTATATCCATATTTTCAGTTTGTTAAAATACGTGGGTTTGTATTACTGTACACATAGATTCGAAAAAGTTGTCAAAAAACAAATATATAACAAATAAATGTTATTAAAGGCAAGATAAGTAACTTTTCTGCCAAACTGGATATATTTTTCGTGTTTTTATTCAATGTAACATGTTTATTCAGCTCGAAAAACAGTGTTTACCGATGTATTCGAAAATTCCAGATGGCGTCTTATTTACTCTTTAACACGGTAAGTTTGGGAAAAGGTGTTATAAATAATAAACCGGATAAAATACTGTAAAAACTCGCTCAATATATGTTACCGTGACATAGGTTGACATATATTCGGCGGGTTTTTAATAGTATGTTGTATAGTTTTTTTTTATTTATAACACCTTATCCCAAACTTACCGTGTTAAAGAGAGAATCAGACGCCATCTTTAATTTTCGAATACATAGGTAAACACTATGTTTTTCGAGCTGAATAAATATGTTACATTGAATAAAAACACGAAAATATTTGGTAGAAAAGTAACTTATCTTGCCTTTGATAACATTTATTTGTTATATATTTGTTTTTGACAACTTTTTCGAATCTATGTGTACAGTAATACAAACCCAATTACGTTAATGAAATGAATTGTACCTATTTACTATGCCTCCCCACGGGACAGAGTTAGACACCAGGGTCGTTTTTTTAACGTGGAGAAAAGGTACAAAAATAAAAATTGTCTCAGTCGTGAAGGATTTCTCCTCCACCGAAAGAGAACAAGGAATAGAATGCAGCATCAGAAGAACAGATACTACACTTTGATCTTGTTCCGAAGGCCAAGACTGTTTAAGACCACGAGTGAACGCGCATTTTTTTTAGTTTAGTCTCATATATATATATATATATATATATATATATATATATATATATATATATATATATATATATATATAAAAGTATTTTTAAATTTTATCTTTCTAGCTTTAAAAAAAAAGTTTAAAAATTTTATCAGCCGCCATAATTTATTTTTAAATATTGAAAAATTTCAGGAAAATTAATTTTTGTTAGATTTTTAAAACGTGTGTCAACAGCTTAAAAAAATCGTGTTTTAAAGATTCGATGTTGTCTCACATTTTCATTAGTTTTGTATGCTGTAAAAAATTTGTTTTTAATATTAGCAATTTATTTGAAGCTTCTTCTTCTTTTGAATGGTAAAACATTTAGGATGATAATATTGAATTAAATTATAGTTACATCGTGTTAAATACAGGGGGGGAGCACGTTAAAACTTACTTTGCTGAATGGAGATGGTGTAAAATCTTTTTTTTTTTTTTTTACTGCATTATAATTCTTTATCTTTCGGAAATGAAAATACTGTCACTTTTTGGTCCTTTACGATAATTTCCTCAGCAAGTTGGAATCATGCACCGTGAAGGAATTTTAATAAAAAAAGAAATATTACACTGACTTCAAGACGTTACGAGAGCCTACCGGTGACTACCGGTGTCACCGGTATGGACTATCCGTGATGACGTCAGCAGATTAAATTATTTTTGCCCACCGGCCATCTTGTCTTTTAAGACGGTCTTGGTAATACTTTATTTTGGATTATAGTCATATTCACGAGAACCCTCCTGTAAGGACTTTCTGGCGTTCTACAAGGAATTCCATCCATAATATATCGATTAAACTAGTTCTTAAAATAGAAATATCCTATCCATTTAAGGTGAATGTAGGAAATAATAACCACGCATGATTGGAAGTGGGTATTAAGCATATTTCTGCCTAGCTTGTTACACTCTATTATAGGTTATTTTGTGCTGTATTACTTTAGACCCATGACATATTTCTGACCAATAGATTGCTATAATATACGCGGGTATAATTTGCCATCTCATCATACAATGCATCATAATTTAATTGAGAATTTAAACATACAATACACCTATATCCTTCAGACTTAGTTAAGCTCTGACATGATGGCCTCAAATAGAAGATATACAATTCTATGTACGAACACATTTTAAGAACTCTGCTCTTCCGCTGAGTTTCCTTCCAATCAAGGGAGGTAATCTAGGGCAGATTAATATTAACTTTATTCGCATTCAATTAGATTCGCTTTTCAATTTTAACTCACGAGCGTCCAATGAGAAACTTGTATTTCAATTGTCGATTAGCGTGCAACCAGCTCAAGTGAAAGCCGGCAGATCGCCAAACACTGTTTGGTAATTAAGAAATTCGACCTCAGTGTTGGCCTTTAGCTGCTGCTTGACTACGTACTATTTGATATCATAGCGATTCTACCGCTACCAATAAATAAGGAAAACGGTCGGGCTTCTAACAGATTATTACACAACTGACCTTTGGGTTGTGTCCAATTGTTAAAGATTAAACATCTAATTCTACCTACAGTTCTCTCTTCCTCTCTCCTCTCTCTCTCTATCCTGATATATATATATATATATATATATATGTGTGTGTGTGTGTGTGTGTGTGTGTTTGGTGTGTGTGTGTGTGGCTGTGTGTTTGTGTGCATAAGGTATTTCACCCTTAAAAACAGGCATATTTTATAGTAGGGGCATTTGTAATGAGTGCCTTACGCCTAAGTGATAGCGGTGTAGGGTTAACCTGTGCGCATTGTGATTTAATGCAAACATATTAAAAGTCTCTTTACAATACAATGAGATGATCAAGCTAAGTCAGTACGATAACCTCTTTTCATGAGTTTAGGTAAAAAAGCTCATCATAATATTTTTCTGCTTGTCTATTTAAATCTGACGATTACACATATATATAATTATTATTTTTTTTTACTATAATAATTAAATACCTACAGACACTAGTGTTTCATCCTTTCGGGATTCTTCAGTGCAGGGTGTCACGATTACTACCAGTCGAACGATTCGAACCCCGCGACACGAGACATCTCTGGCTCGATTAGCGGAGACCGTACCCATTCGGCTTCCATTAATCGTGTGAAATAGCGTTGATTTTAAACATTTTAATTTAAATGTTCATTACGTCAGACAGACAGTGATCAAATCGTTATGCGATGATCTACGCATAAGAGCTAAATTGACCGACTTTTTAATTCAACAGTAAGTGCTCAACGATAAGAAACGTATTTCTTAAAGGGGCTGTCATAATTATTTTTTTTTTACTATAATAATTAAATACCTACAGACACTAGTGTTTCATCCTTTCGGGATTCTTCAGTGCAGGGTGTCACGATTACTACCAGTCGAACGATTCGAACCCCGCGACACGAGACATCTCTGGCTCGATTAGTGGAGACCGTATCCATTCGGCTACCATTAATCGTGTGAAATAGCGTTGATTTAAAACATTTTAATTTAAATGTTCATTACGTCAGACAGACAGTGATCAAATCGTTATACGATGATCTAAGCATAAGTAATATATATATATATATATATATATTAAGTTATGAAATATACATGGCGATTAAGCTACACTGAATATTTCGCGTTTCATGCCCTCTAGGACTCCTCAGACTTATGCTTTCGTATGTTAATATTATGTGAGTAAATCAAGCATATATATATATATATATATATATATATATATATATATATATATATATATATATATATATATATATATTCGAAATATGAGATTAGAAAGACAACCGCGTGCGTATATGTATGTTTTTAAATAAACAGAATATTTGTATAATGTTTCAAATTTTCGGCTTATAAGCCTTCATCAGGACTTTTTTTTAAACAATACAATGTATTTTTTTCTTACGTGCAATGATGTCGTTTTTCAGAGTTTGTTAGTCGAAGTAGAGTGCGTGTATTGTCAGTTTAGTGGGTGGTGCCGTCTAAGCGAGACTCGGTAGTTTGGTAGGAATCCACTTTTTAGAACGGGGAAAACGGAATTCAAAATATGAGATTAGAAAGACAACCGCGTGCGTATCTGTATTTTTTTAAATAAACAAAATATTTGTTTAAAGTTTCAAATTTTCGGCTTATGAGCCTTCATCAGGATTTTTGTTCTATTTTCCCCGTGCTTCTAAAAAGTGGATTACTACCAAACTACCCAGTTGCGCTTAGACGGCGCCACCCACTGAACTGACAATGCACACTCTCTAGTTCGACCAACAAACTCTGCCAAACGACATCATGGCACGTAAGAAAAAAATAGATTGTATTGTTTAAAAAAAAAAAAAAAAATCGTGATGAAGGCTTATAAGCCGAAAATTTTAAACTTTAAACACATATTTTGTTTATTTAAAAAAATACAGATACGCACGCGGTTGTCTTTCTAATCTCATATTTCGAATTCCGTTTTCCCCGTGCTTCTTAAAAGTGCTTGACTACCAAACTATATATGTACATATATATATATATATATATATATATATATATATATATATATATATATATATATATGTAGATATATATATATATATATATATGTTTTTAACTGATTTCCAAGTGTTTTTAACATATTTTATTAACTGCTTGCTCATTTATATATATATATATATATATATATATATATATATATATATATAGAGAGAGAGAGAGAGAAGGAGAGATAGAGAGAGAGAGACAGAGAGAGAGAAAGAGAGAGAGCGGAAAAGAATTATTTTAAACCCCATACGTCTTTCGCTATCCTCAGCAGGGCCCAACGATGCCATTTTCATATGGGGGAGAAATTAAAATAAATAATGAACATGGGAAGAATTAATTTACAATTATAATAAAATATATGTACGGGAAAAGGTGGCGGATATATATATATATATATATATATATATATATATATATATATATATATATATATATATATGTATGTATGTGTGTGTGTGTGTGTGTGTGTGTGTGTGTAATGAAGGCCTGTCTTTCATCACTTCATCACATTTGTCTCAGAGACTGAATTACTCCCCTAAAACTGGAAGTGTGAATCTTTGATACCGTTACATATATGGATTGCTGTAGAGACCATCATCCCCTCGATTACACTGCTAAAATATTTGCTTCGATTATTCTTAGACCCTCATAATGAACGTTTAACTTTAGGAAGACGCTAAATCAATGTATTTCATGTAATTTTGTACTTTTAGCATAAATCATCGTTTTATTTTTTTTAATAAAGTACTCTATTATGTTTTATTTAGAGAAAGCCGGCAGCAACTGAAAATTATTAAATCAGAGGTTATATCTGCGAAACATTATAAGAATAATGCCCAACATGAAAGCAGTTGCCTTTATTATCTAAGATATAAATAATTCTCCGTTTCGGATATTCGAACTTATTTATTTGTATGAAACAGTTACACTTTTACTGACAAATATTTCTGTCAATTTCTTAATAAATATAAACAACTATATACTAATATTGGTGTGTTTTGACGACTTAGTCTGCTTTTAGACACAATACTTTTACACATAGACATTTAAAAACAACACAAATTTAAATAAGAATTTAATTAGATTATTGGATTTTTTTACAATTAGTTTGGCATCAGTGGGGGCCAATTAACGATTTCAAATATATGCTGATGTGGTGGCAATTGAGAATAAGATCATATCGCAGAAAATCGAACAGAAAGTGATTTTAATAAAAATTATATATAAAAAAACGTCTCATAGTCATATAATATCAGGTTAGTTTTGTCTTTTGTTTTTAGCTAGAAGAAAATGTTTTAAATCTTGTAACATTTGAACGAATAGCAACACAATAATATCGGTTTAATTATATATAAAAATGGAATTAGGCTTACATATTTTTTTTTTCATTATTTGCAAAGCGCGCTATAATTCCTGTTCTCTCACATCTATCTATCTATTTATACTTTTGTCTGTCCGCCCGTCTATTTTTACGATGATAATTGTGTTTGAAAACCGCTAAAGAATAAAATAAATCTTTTTTCTGCTACTCTTTACTATTTTGGTTGGTTTGCTATTCATGGGCCATGAAACAGGCACGACACGAAGACTAACTTGTTGGCGATATGTTCAACGTCTTTTATCTTCTTAATAATGCGAAAGCTCAACGTGATTATGCCTTGTACACACATATATAAACAGACAAATACACATACAGACAAACACACATACACACACTCATATATACATATATATATATATATATATATATATATATATATATATATATATATATATAGTAATTTATAAAATACATATGGCGATTAAGCTACACTGAATATTCGGCGTTTCATCCACTATAGCATTTCCCAGGCTTATGCGCGAATTCGGTAGTTGTTTCTCGTTTTTATATATGTTGAGGATTTTAGTTAGCCAATCAGCTTTCTAGTATCCACCACACCCCTTCCTATCAGCCAATGGGCAAGCATTTTATCGAACAAAGGATCTGTTTTAGAACTAGGTTAGTGGTTTAAGGCAGACGATTGCCCTCCTTTCTTTTATATATATATATATATATATATATATATATATATATATATATATATTTATATACATATGTGTACACGCTAACTAACATCCTCAACATATATAAAAACGAGAAACAACCACAGAATTCGCGCATAAGCCTGACGAATTCTATAGTGGATGAAACGCCGAATATTCAGTGTAGCTTAATCGCCATATATATTTTATAAATTACTAACTAGCTCTACCTACGTATTGAGCACTTTTGAAGTAAATACTTAAAGATTACGCATAAATCTATACTTTCGTATATTAATTTTATGTGAGTAAATGAAGTAGTTATATATATATATATATATATATATATATAGATATATATATATATATATATATATACACACACATGATGTTTAAATTTCAGTGAGAAAAACAGTACATTTCAGGACAGAAATAACTTCTTTAATAAAGAATACGATCACATTTATCATTAACCCATGGGTTTTCTATGACGGCTCATTTCATCAGAGAAATAGTCATTTGTACAAATTTAGATCTAATTCGAAATTATTTTGTTACATATATTTAAAAATAATTACATTAAGGGGACGTAGATAAATAAACTAAATAAAATAAGAGTGGCTACAATGAAGGGGTATAAACTTATGTTACCCGGGTGTCGCGGTAATTTCTGTATAGAGTGGTATACTGTGGTCAGAGTTCGAGTTTGTTGAACAAATCAAAATTTTTGGAAGATTCCAATTCATAATATAGAATTTTCGTCTTTAGTGTATATCATGTGTGTATATACAATCCTCCTTAATGTTTGTTGGCATAGTCTCCCTATGAAATGCCCATTAGAATGTATTTATCTTTTGTTGATATACTTTTGTTGAGTTACACGGTAAAAATCTACTGTAATATTTTTGATAAAGCTTCAGGATAGCACGATGTTTTTCGCATTAAATATTTCAAGTGTGGTCTTGAAATATAATTACAATAAGCTGGTCCAAATAGAGTAAGGTTAAATTAGCAAATCTATCATATGCGATACCGTTTTCCTTCTATACCTTTTAGACCTGGCGTGAAGAGAAAACGTTTTCTATGAGGAATCTGAAATTTGTGCCTGTCGCTAAGTGCTCAATAAGAATACAAGAGAGTTGAGGCGTATAATACCCCCCCACAAAAAGGGTGGGGGGAGAACAAAAAATCTGACCGGCACACCATGAAGCGTGTATTGACCTCGGCGTTTTCGCTAACTCCGATGTATTTTTAAAGGTGTATTCAATACTATTTAGGGTGGATATCTTGTTAAATATTTTTTTTCTATAAGGAATATGCGGGTAGTTCAAGGTAAAGAGCATGGAATGAAAAAAATAGATATAAAGTATAAGATATTAGAGTAGAAATTTTTGGAGACATGATAAATGATATTTAAGTAAATGAATGTAAAAGTCAAGATATGAGTAAATTATTTAAATAAAACGACCTGATTTGTGGGGAATATTCTTTAATAGTGTTTACTAAAATTCGGATTATATAACAATATATATAAATATATATATATATATATATATATATATATATATTTAAATTTGGGAGTAGTCACCAACAATGTGTATTTTTTAACATTATTTTATTATTCCGTGTCTTGGTTTTTCATTGAAAATCATGTTTGGATCATTGTAATAATGTTTTTAAGTCATTGAAATCGTTTACGCGCGTTTCAGACGGTCTGTGATGCGTCCTCGTCAGAAATTATTTTCAAATGTGTAAAAATGGCGATTTTCGTAGTTAGTTTGAAGTTTTACCAAGGGGTGGAGGCTAGTAAGTGTTTATTATACATTGTTATGCTGAATTTTTATTGTTTTTTATTTGGTTTGTCACAGGGAGATTTTGACCTCGCTGTAGTCAGTCGCTATCTCTTTCTGCTAATGTGTTTTTCTTTTCCTTTAGTGTGGGGTAGGGCGTGTGTGTGTGTGTGTGCGTGCGTGTGTGTTTGTGTGTGTGTATGCGCGTGCGTGTGCGTGCGTGTGTTTGCTTTTTTTGGTTTGGGAATGTGTATATTGTTTTATAGTATTTTGGGGGTATTTGCTTCCTTAGGAGGGCGGATGTGGTCCGAGGTCGTTACTAATGTATATGTGTGGGAAGGGGGGACTAGCTCTTTTGTAGTAAGAATAGGGGTTCTTTCATTCTATTTTGATATTTATTTTTTCGATTCTTGGATTTTAGTATTGTGATTTCTCGTTTTAATCTTATATTATGATTGTTTAGAAAGAAGAGTGTATTTAAAATAGGGGATTTTTTAATGTTTCTATTTATTTGTCTCCCCATGAGGGTATGGCCAGACCCAGGATCGGTTCCTAGTGCGGGGAAGATTTTGTTCCCCAGAGGGGGGCATTGGAGGGAGTGTAGGTATGCGCGGGGGATGATAGAAGGGAAGATAATCGTTTAGGTCATGAGGGGGTTCCTCCCCTGACTGAGGAGGGAGCGAGGTGTTAGAACAGATATTACACTATGGTTCTAGGTGTCTCCTAGTGTTGTTGGTTTCGAGGTTAAGTAGGGTTAGTATTGTTCAGTGAGTTGTATTAGAGATAGGGGTGTTATGTCTGTGTGTGGTAGTATGCGCGCATGTGTGTGTGTTTGAATATGTCGGTTCTGATTTATGTGTGGGTGTGTATATGTGTATGTATGGGTGGGCATGCGAGTGTACCTTGCATTTCATGTTTTTGTGTGATGGTATTAGGTTCTGTTTAGTTCAAGAGTGAATTTTGTGATGAAGTTTTTTTTCCTGTGTAAGTAAATAAAAATAATTGTCTGTTTGGAAGATTGGCATTATTTTGAAGCTGTTTCCACTGCATGTGTGTACGTGTTTTGAAACATAGAGGTGCCTGTTATCTGCAATTTTGATGTTGCTCTTATGTAAGGCCACTCTATTGCTGAAAGTTTTGGTGGCGCCTATGTAGGATTTGCTGCATGTTGTGCATCTTAGTGCATATACTACATTTCTGGAGGTGCAATTTAGATCCTTTTTTTATTTTGAATGTTTGTGCTGGATTTTTGAATGTGTATGTGTTTGCTTCTATTATTATGTCAAATACTTCACATCGCGGTGTGTTGCATTTTGTAACCCCTTTTGTAGAGTTTTAAGGAAGTTAGGATGTGTTTTAGGTTTTTTCAGCCAGTTCAATACCTTTCTGTATTAGTGGTAGTAGGTATCCTCTTTTCCGCAGTGTTATTTGTAGTTCATTCATTCTAGTTGAACGGATGTGCCTGTCTGTTACTATGGTGAAGACTCTACGTGCTAGGGAGAAGGGTATTGCTTTTAGACAGTTTTTAGGATGGTGGCTTTTGAAGTGGAGGTATTGTTGAGTGTCTGTGGGTTTGTGGTAGATGTCTGTGTTTATGTTGTTGTTTTTTATTGTTACTAGGATGTCTAGGAAAGGTAGTTCTGTGGGGCCTTGTTCTAGTGTGAAGTTTATTTTTGGGTGTAGATTTTGTAGCAAAGTGCGGAGTTCTTTGATATCCCCCCATGAGGTTCTCCAGAGGATAAAGCAGTCGTCTAGGTATCTTTTCCAAGATTTTATGAAGAGTGTTTTTATATTGTGCCCGTAATTTTGCTCTATCCTTTCATAAAGGGTCTCTTCTAGGAAGGCGAGTGTAAGGGTGGCATATGTCGGTGCCATTTTGGTACCCATTGCTGTGCCTAGTATTTGGATGTAGTTGTCTTTATTGAATTGGAAGGAGTTGATATTGAGGATTATATCGATGCTATCAATAACGAATTTTTTATTGAATCGGGGGTGTAAAGGCTGTGTATGTTTGTCAATCTAATATGCGATAGCTTCTTTTCCTAGATTGTGTGGGATATTGCTATATAGGCTGCTAACATCGAATGTGGCTAGTATAGTCCCATCGTCTACTGTTTGTGGTAGGGAGCAAAGGACGTGTGTGTTATCTCTTACAAAAATTCTGACTAGATTGGTGAAGGGCTGTAATAGTATATCTATTAGGTTGCTAAGGCTGCTTGTTGGGCATGATGGTCCTGCTACTATGGGTCTGAATGTGATGTCGTTGGGGTTTGGGATGCTTATGTATTCTTACTTTTTTATGTTGATGTCATGTCTTACCTGGTTAGATTTGTGTATTTTGGGTAGCATATAGAAGATGCTTGTTTTTGTTGTGAAGTTTGTAAGAAAGTATTTTTCTTTTTTAGTTAATGCACTATTTTATGTTGTGCAGAGTTTTGTTGTTGACGACGAAATCATAGTTAGCCTAAAAAAACAACAAGAACATTTAGAACATCTAAAGGCACCACATATCCGGAATAAAGCGCTGAAAAGAAAAGAAAAAAAACTCCAAACATGGACAACTCTTATTAAAAAGAACAAAATGGCCTACTACCGTGCAGTCAAATGCAGCGACACCGCCCCAACCTACAGGACATTTTTTAACCATGCAGGAGCACTTTATCCCAAACAAATTCCGAGAAAAAGTCACACCACAAGACAAAGAGGAGCAGCAAAAAATTAAAAAAAGCCCTAAACATATCAAAACTACAAGCTGAAATCGAAATACAGGAGGAGAGAAAGAAACACACAGAGGAATACACCAAAATCGACGATAAAATACTCACCGACATCAGAAAACTATACCCCAAGGAGACCCACCAATTCCTTATTGGGCTTTGGGAATCTGAATGCAGAGAGGAGGAGGAAAATCCAAAAGAATTATTGAAAAGAAGATAACCTGGCTAAAGAATCTTCCAGAAAAAGAAAAAAACGATCAAGTACCGAACATGACCAGTCAAACCTACCAAAAACCGAAACATACCCGATTTCAACAGCTGGAGAGATTCCAAAACAAAGGTAAGAAACGAGACACACATCACTCCCAAACATACCCACACAACAGACCCAAACACACACAACGAAACGACCGGAACATATTCACACCATACACCCATCCCCACCAACAAACTCAACCAAAACTCCCATATAGAACACCACACATCCACACAAGAACACAGACATAATAGAAACAAAAATACTACTACCAAAATGCTCCAAAAAAACAACATATCAACAACCGACAACCCACTCCCACATGACAACACTAAAAGATACAACCTCCCACAACAATACGAAAATAGATACTACCAACCACGCCACCCAACTAAGCCAAGAACCCACTATCTCTTACCCCAGCCCACCCACAAAACCACCAAAAAATGCCCTACTTATCAACCCCCACCGTAACAACCCAATGGAACTAAACCATCCCTATAGATACCACCCAATACAAAACAATCTTTACAACACCCACCCCCAGTACCCCACAGTCCAAAACCGACCCCAAAAATACCCCCACACAAACACAACCAATCCGAATACCCCATGTACCAGAATAACCCATACATCCCCACAAAACGACACAACCAACCTCTCAACCGAATCAACGAAACTAACGACCCTCACAATCATTTTTTAGGAATCCCTCACAAAATGACAACACCAGACTAGAAAACAAAAACCCCAAAGTCATCAACCTATCTACAGAGACGCTTACAAAGGACGAAATTGAAGTACTAAAACTAGTCCCCAAATTCTGCCCAACTCCCAGAAGTAACATAGCAGAGTTAAAGAAAGACCTCAAAGAATTTGAACGCAAATTTAGACTCATAGATATACTTAACGACAGTGATAACACAACAGACGACTCTCTAGTGAAGAACAAATCAACATACTTCCCCAACAAACATAACAATACAAAAGAACTAAATACCTTCTTTGAAATACTCTGGAGCCTCAACCCCCTACAAAAAGAAAACCCCACCAGTAATCTAACACGAAAACAAAACCAAGCACTTAAAAAAATCCAACACAATAACAACTTAGTTATAAAGGAAGCAGACAAAGGTAGTGCAGTAGTTATACTGAATAAGAACTTCTATAAAACAAAAATTCCAGAATCACTAGGGAACGAAAATTATTACAAACGGATTATCTCTAACATAGCTTCCTTTAATTTCCTCAAAAGTGAAGCATAATAGCTTCCAATTATTTTGGTACCCTTTGCTTGAAAATCTGTCATCACTACTCCGTCCTTGCCTCAGAAGACTGTGAGCATGACCTTGCCAGCAGAGGACGGCACCCTTGCCTCCTTTGGAGGTGGTGAGTCCAAATGCTTCCACTGCATTGACTGAGCTTTGGTCTCTGGATCATAGTGATGCACCCAGGTTTCATCCTGTGTAATCAGTCTTTTAAAAAACTTTGACTCATTTTCTTGGCATATCTCCAAATGAATCCTTGAGCACTCTGCGCGTTCTCGCTTCAGAAATTGTGTGAACAACCTGGGAATCTATCTGATAGTTTCCACAGCCCTTAATATCTTGGGCCACTTGGCGAATAGTAATGCGCCGATCTTCGAAAATGGCAGCCTCAACTGGACGGGCAGCTCCCTCATCAATGGCAGAAGGGAGACGACCAGGTGTGGGACCTTTTTCCACAGACGTCCGGTCATGTTTGGATTCACGCTGCCTGTATTTTAGAAGGGCATATGATGGGAAATTATCACCACAAGTTTTTTCCATTTCATCAAATGTCTCCTTTGGTGTGCGTCCTTTTAAATACAAAACCGGTTCACTGCTCGACATTCAACAGGCTCTATTTCACACCTGACTCAGTAAAAAACACCTGTAAAACAGAAACCACAATTAGTCCAGAGCTGTAATTTGCCTCGTAACCCGAAGAGGTATGAACCATTGCACATGCAAAATTTCAGTAAGATCAGACAACGGAAGGTCGGTCAAGTGGATTACGTATTGCACGCCCCAGGTGTGTATGTATGTATGTATGTATGCATGTATATATATATATATATATATATATATATATATACATATATATATGTATGTATATATATATATATCGATATGCAACATTGCTACGTCTGTTTGTTGAAATACTTTCTGACTGCTTCCTATGTTATAACGAAAGTTCACATTTAAATTTGCTTTATTGTCAGTAAACTCGCTGTATAATTAGTTGTAAGATAACGTCCGAGCGAAGGGCCATAAATATTGATTTTCTTACTCATTTTGAAAATTTTCTGCAGCAACTGTCACTGACGATTAAATATCATTGCCAAATCGTGGATGTATTAATATGCATTTTTTTAATATAAACATAACTATATATAAAACGGGTATATTTTGTTAACAAAATATTAATAGGAAATATATAAGATTTCATTTCTACATGTATACACATAAAGAATTGCTATTATTCATGTTAATACACACACAGGTAATAAAAACGTATATGTGGTCTAATAGAATTCTAGTAGAAGTAGCATTTGTGAATGTTATGTTTTATTTTAGAAGATGGAACCTCTATGAATAAGAATTCAATGTAATAAATAAACAAAATCTAAAACCTAATCATAAACAATTGTTATATCATATATTTTTATCTTTCAAAAGAACAAACCTTATCAGCGAAACATAGATTTATAGCGTGTATACATATAAATACCAAATATAGAATATTCTTTATGCAGAAAAAATATATATTATATATAAACGTTCGTTTACACAAGTATATATATATATATATATATATATATATATATATATATATATATATATATATATATATATATATTTGAGAATAATGGAAATAGTATTCTACAAATAGAGAAATAAAAAGAAACAAACCGTGTTCTGTGGTAATCAAGGTTTCGTCTTCATTTCCGCCCGAGGAATTTCGAAATAAATACGAAATATTGGTGAACAAATTACACGACTTTTAGACCCTAGACGTCTTTCGCCAACTTCAAACCGTGGCATTTTCGAACTTTTTTTAAAAATGAAAATATGGGATTGAAATTAAAATTTATAATGAACATGGGAAGGCTTAATTTTAGTCTCCGTGGGTTGTTGACAAATATGTCCCGCTAATAAATATACTTAAACAGACTATCAGCAACTGTTTTCCGTCCGTTGTACCTAGAGTTGTTTTAATACGAAACCTGCATATTCTTCTTTCAAAAAGGACGGTTTGCATTGCACTAAACTAAGCAATGTTATATACAAATTCCAATGTCGCGCGAACCAGCGTTGATTTTGAAACCAGAATTGGGCAGCATACTCATCTACATTTTTGAAATAAAAGTAAAAATAAACACAAAATTATCCTCAGCCCCACCCACAACAATTTGGATTCATATATTGGTTATCACAAAATGTGGGCAGGCTAATAAGAACGACTTCTTTTCAATCTTATTTCGATGGAAATCGAATAGCAATTTGAAAAACCGTTTGTGAACACCCTGGACCCTTTTGACGAATTGTAGAGAGATATTTCAGATGTTTCCCAACCCCTTTTTTCCTTCCTCGTATATTTATATGCGTATTATCATTTTCAATTCGTTATAGTGGGTTGTTCATATTCATTATATATATATATATATATATATATATATATATATATATATATATATATATATATATATATATATATATATATGAGCAAACAGTTATTAAATATGTTAAACATTATGATAAGCTTTATTTCCTATTTGGTTTTATCGAGCTTTTACATCTAGCTGAGATAATTTTCTAAATATTATTTCTTTAATATATATAATATACTTTAAGTTTACCATCTTGGAACATTTTGGTAAATTAAATTGTAATATATATATATATATATATATATATATATATATATATATATATATATATATATATATATACATATATGTAAGGGATTGGTATATGTAAGTGATTGGTCGATATTCACTGATGCTTGGTATCACAGCCGTAACATAGGCATAGATAAATATCTCCCAACCCTTAACAAAAATAAACTATAAGGTGTCAGTAATTAGCATAAATCTTAAGAATCCTAGAGTGGATGAGAAGCAGAATATTCAGTATAGCTTAATCGCCATATATGTTTTATCACTTCATATATATATATATATATATATATATATATATATATATATATATATATATATATATATATATTCATATATGTGTGTGTGTATTTACTAATTTAGTAACAGTTTTGATTAATTTTATAATATTCACCGATTAGTAATGACTCAACTTGGTTACTTATCTGTCAACAATTTCATTTTAGAACAGGAGAAAAGCTTACACATAAATTAAATCAGCGAAGTGTTATGCAATAAGGTCGTAAAGTAAATTTCATTAGCGTCGGTAACACTTATTTTTTATGGATCATTCTGTTATTATTTTTACTTTCCGTGAAGTATTTTTTTAAATTTTCGTTTTTCGGACCCATTATCAACATTGACGTTAGTTTGGATTAAACAGGTATGTTATCACGAAGGAATGTTTGGAATGAGATTTAGAAAGCATTTTTTTTTACATGCAGAAAATTATGTGTTTTTATTGTTCTAGTCTAAAAAATAAACGATGATAGAAAAATTGAATTTCATTCATTATTATTGGTAGAGAATTTTAAAAGAAGCGAAAGACTTGAAGAAAAAAAATACTTGATTTTTTAAAGAAGCGAAAAACTTAAAGAACAAACGAAAACACAATATTTGGATCAGTCTACTGAGTTATTATACAACCAGAATCCTTTACCTCGAGAATATCTGGTTTTACTTCCTATTGTTTTTCTAATTTACAATGTTTCGTTTGCTGATTTACGCATTAAACTTGAGATAAATAACTTAAAACTTGAATTTGATTGAATACTATCGATCGGAGATTTTAAAAGAAGAGGAAGACATGAACAGAAAACGAAAACAGCACGATATCTATTACATAACCCTCACTCTACACAGTTAATATATTAATATATAGCAAGACATCCTAACTCTGGAAACTACTGTTTTTACTTACTATTACTGTTCTAATAAGCATTTTCCTTTTTTTATTAATACATGTTTAGGCATTCCATTAATTGCCAATTTTTAATCACACAAAATCTGCAGCTTATCACGCACTACCAGCAGAAATCCTACATAGAAGCAAGATTATATTATTTTGCCACAGCAGCAAGTGCCCTCAATTTTCTACCGACGGCTTTGGCTACGAACGACAACCGTAGTTTATTTATTTATTTTTTTTTTACTCGGAGGGTGTCTTATTTCACCGGGAAAGGTCAGTTATATATATATGCGTGTGTGTGGGTGTGCGTGTGTGTGCGTGTGTGTGTGTTGAGGGTATGTATGTATACATATATATGGGTGTGTATATATATGTGTGTATGTATATATACACACACACACATATATAGACATACACACATATGTATACATACATACCCCCAACACACCCGCCCACACGATCACATCCACACACATCCACCCACATGCACACACATATATATATATATATATATATACATATATATATATTTATATATATATATATATATATATATATATATATATATATATATATACTAGCTATACTCTGCCACGCGTTGCTGTGGCTCAAATTAGCGTAATGGAAAAGTTCGAAAATGAGAAAAAGCATGTTTCTTATAGGTTTACATTTCCATTTTGCATGGGTACACAGTTTTTGTTGTTCCATATTCTTAGCTGATATAGAGATTTTCCGGTTTGGTGACTCTTGAATAGGTAACATAAATTATCCATGTGAAAAAACAGTCAGTGTGTAACTGTAAGGCCCACAATTGTAAAGAGTGTTCCCTGTGCTTTGTTGATGGTTATTGAAAATGACAATAAAATTGGAAAGTACGATTTACTAAAGTGTAATGATGTATCCGGTGGAATCATAGGAATGCATGGAATGAAGATATATTCATCCGTGAAAGGTCCTGTTAAGATTGTTGTTTCTATGATATTGTTTGTTATTTTTTTTTTACTGCAAGCTATGTGCCATTGCAAAGCTTAGATTGGTTTATATTTCACAACATGATAATTAGTACACCAAATTTCAGTTGCAATACATGCGGTGGCATCCCTGGCAAATTTAACTGTTGGATAATTAACCACTTTATCTGCTTTCACAACAGTGTCGATAGACTTGTATTTGACTACCTCACTTAGAATTTTACATTCAATTATAGCCTTAAGTTCATGGGCATCTTTGTATTGACCTGCAAGAATTGCTCATTCACTCAGTCAAATGGAATTCTTATAATTTGAGTATCTGCAAAAACCTTTTAAACTAACTATTCGTTTTCTGGAAATAAAATTACAGAAATTACAGAAGTTAAAAGTCAAAGAATTTTGCCCTTAACTCTGACCAGCTGGCACTTTTTCGTACCCAATTTCCAACAAGTGATGCAAAAGTTTTTGTGCGGATCAAACAATCTGCAACTGTACATGCATATTTTGAGTTAAGTTTTATGTCTTCACATGGAACAAAAAAGTAGAGCATTTGAGGCAAGCATTTATTTCATCTGCTGGTGTTGATTGAAGAATAGCAGGTAATATTTGTCTTAAATCTCCTGCAAGCAATATTACTGCATTCCCAAATGGTCTGAAATTGCCACGCAAATATTTCAAGGATCGACCAAGACCCTCAAGTGATTTTTGCGTACCATTGTGCATTCATCCTAAACAATAAGTTTGCACGTTTGCAATATTTTTCCCCATATTGGATGTTTTGGAGATGTCGAACATGAGATTTTTGAAAAATTGAATGTTTTAAAGTAGAATAAATAATTCTTCTACTTGGCAGCAAGGTCGCAGGTATTCCTCATGCAGCAAGGGCTAAGGCTATGTCATTTTGTTACCAAATTGCTGCCAAAATCAATTTAATTAGAAAGCCGTTACCAGTTACTTCTGGTGCTGTTCAAGGTAGCAGTATTTTCCAAATAACTTCTATTCTTACAGTCAGTAAATTCGGTGACTAAAATAGGATTTATCCATGTTTTGACAATGCCTTATTCACTGTAATTAATTTAGGAGACTAAAATAGGATTAGGGATTAGAGATGGACAGATAGAGAGGAGGATATATAGATAGAAAAGAGACACTGAGAGGAAAATAGAGAAAGAGAAGGAGATAGAGAGAGAAAGGGATTGATAGATAAACAGAGAGATGGGGAGTTAGAAACAGAGAGTGATGAAACAGAGGAAAGAAGAGAGATAGAGGGAGTTAGAGAGAGAAAGGGGCTCAAAGAGAGATGGAGAGGGTGATATAGAGAGAAAGATAGATTGAGAGGGAAGGAGAGATGGATAGAGAGAGATATTGAGAGAGGGGGAGAGAAACAGAAGGTGAACTACACTTCACCGTTTTTTTCTTCGTTCAGTAGAGAAGAAATCTTTCGAGACTGAGGCAATTTGTATGGTTTGTTATTATCCAGAGTACCCCTTTTTTGGGGGGGGGGCTAGATTTTTCTCGCATTAGAAAGCGACCGGGTTATCTGTACTTTCACTTAACAAATTAATAAAAGAAAAACATTGTAAAATTTTAATTTAACAGGAAAATACTATTTTAAAAAATAGCACGGTAACATAAGTGCATAAGTGCCACTTTAGGTACTCCTTGAGCGTTGAGTTCCATGGCGACCAGCATTATTATTTAATGGTCGCTCCCTTAGCCCCCCCCCCAGTCAAGACTAATGCATGCGCACGTAACATTTTTTTTTTATTTACTGACGTTGGCTTAGTAACTAAACGATTTATTGATAATTTCGTAACCCTTAAACGCATGCCGGAAGATTTAAATGGGTTCATTATTGTTGTAATGAAAAAAAAAAGTTTCATTCAACACAAAACCAAAAACACATATTAATGATAAATGATTTATTATTCTATTCATTGAAATTTACTAATTTTTAAATAAAAAAGTAAAAAAAAAAAGTTAATAAAAAAAATAGTTGCTTATGTGCGCATAAACAACTTGTTTTTTTTAGATTAGGTCCACTTTATAATCACCCCCCCACCTCCTCATCTTAAAAACAGCTTCCGGAATAAACACCACTTTTGGAGGAGGGGACTATTTGCAAAATTTAACTGATATTTATTGTCAGCATACCCACCCGAAAATACTATTAAAAAAAAAGGAGTGGTTCAGTGCCCGTGGCAAAGAAGTAGATTTATTTATCAATAAAAGTTGCGGAGAAGTAAAGTTATTTATCAATAAAAGTCGTCATTTAAAAAAGAAATTGTGGCGGTGGACCTAAATGTTTTGTTTTCGCACTATACAACAATTCATCAGCGCATGTAAATTAAAAATATTTGTAAAAGTAAATAGTTATCAGTAAATGATTTAGTTTGTTTTTTTTAATTTATTTTTTTTTTTTTACATCAGGTCCACCTCCACAAACGTTAAGAACGGCTTTCAGAATAAACACCCCCAATCTCTCCATGTTAACAACGGATTTCGGAATAAACACCATTGGGGGGGGATATTTAAGAAAAAAGAGACAAAAATCGTCATTTAAAAAGAAATTTAAAATCAAATGTTTGTAAAATGAGAGCTCTCTATATAAATAAAATGAACTCATTTTTCCCGACGGGTTTTGACATTAATAGGATTAAAAATCAAGATATTTCATGCAAATATGATATGCACAAACGGCAGAACAATATCTGAGGTGTGTTATAGGCTTATTATTTCTCAAAATCCATCGATAATCTTAGATTTCTATACTTTTTCTGCTGAGAAGTCAAGGGCAAAATCGGTTAAGATCAATTGAAGTGGTAAAATATTTTCTCTCTAATAAATTCCTCCTTTCCCTACCACCACTTAACACCGTTTGGGGATCGTTCACAAGGAACAGTTGAGAAGAGAACACTGGTTTGGCTTCGTAGTTCTGTCATTTGAAGTTATTTAAAATCACTAAACTAAGCTGCAGTGCTCTGTGGCGTAGTGGTTAGCGTGCTGGACAATTCACATTATATTTTCACGTTCGCGCCGACCTACCGTAGTCGTTTTTTTTTTCCTAAACAACTGGAATGGACTTTTCTTGGTGGCCGAACTGTTAACGTTGCAGAGGT
This sequence comes from Euprymna scolopes, assembly GCF_053919585.1. Lineage (NCBI taxonomy): Eukaryota > Metazoa > Mollusca > Cephalopoda > Sepiida > Sepiolidae > Euprymna > Euprymna scolopes. The sequence continues at coordinate 17,595,345 of NC_136508.1, forward strand.
TTTTTTTTTGTTGTTTTTTTTTTTTCACACTTTATTTTCCTACTTTTACTCATGACTCCGGGTTTGATCCTTCCTACTTACCTACCATAACATTTTTTAAAACTCCCCCCGTCCCGGAAACAAACACTCGGGCAACGCCGTGTATCCCCGCTAGTTATTAATAAATGTTTAGTAACATTGTTCAGTGCTAATGCAGAGAGTGCCCCGCGCTATTTTTTAAATCGTGTTTTTTTTTAATCAATTGCAAGGTTAAAGTACATAATAGGTACAAAACACCCTCCCCTCCCCATGTTAAGAATGGCTTTTTAAATAATAACGTTATTATTTCAGCATGGATCACTCTCTGCATGATTACCCATTTTTCTTTTAATATTCATAAAAAGTAAAACTTTTGTTCAAAATAAATAAATAAATAAATGTTTGTAAATGTGACAAATAATCGTTTAGTTACGGCAACGTCGGTAAATAAAATATGTTACGTGCGGCTATTATTTTTTTCTACTGGTCGCCATTGAACTCAACGCCCAAGGAGTACCAAAATGTAATTTTTTTGTCAAATAAATAAATTTCAAGCAATTTTTGCAATAAATACTAGATAGCAACTTCGTTAATTTTACGACTCGCCCCAGCATATTATAAACACCCTAACTTCCCCATGTTAAGAACGGCTTTCGAGGTTTATGGAAGGGCGTTTTTTTGTTTTTATTAACATGGGGGGTAAGGGTGTTTATAATACGTTGAGGCATGTCGTAAAAATGAAACAGTTTAGAAAATGTAAAAACACTTTTTTATGTAAACAATGCCGTGAAAATAAACTAAACAATTAAAACGTAATGTTTCATGAGTGAAAAGCCTTAACATAAATAAAATTTAAAAAATTGGTAAGTACATAAATGAATTTAATTTTTTAAAATATGGGATTATTATTATTCGTGTGTGTGTGGGGGGGTGCTAATGCACAGAGTGATCCGCGCTATTTTTTTAAAAATCGTTTTCCACGTTTAATTATTTTTTTTTTACACAGTGATCACCACTTATCAAGGCCCGGAAGCCACTCAGGGATAAGGGTTATTCCAAGTACATCACGTTAGTGAGGAGATTTTATGAAGTGTTTAATTAGGGGGGCGGTTCATTAGGAATTTGTTAACATTAGACTTGAAGACATCCAAGTTGTAGTCCGGAGGGAAGCAGGCAGACGGAACAGAGCTCCACAGGCGTGCAGTTCTAAGAAAGAAGCTTTGCTCATGAAATCCGCGTTTTGATTTAGGCACAGATATAGAGTGGGGGATTAAAGTTTTATGATGTTTTTATTCAATTGTAAGGTTCAAGTACAGAATAGGTACAAAACACCCTCCCTTCCCCATGTTAATAATGGCTTTTTAAATAATAACATTATTATTTCAGTACGGATCACTCTCTGCATGAGTGTTTTTTTGTGTGTTTTTTTTACTTATCGAGTTAACAGAAAATGAAATCTTTGTGGCTGTGAAATCAATCGAACCGGAAGTTCAGTTTTATCAACAGAAAAGATTCGCAGTAACGGTAAAAAAAAATATTTATTTTATTTAATATTTTAATATTTTAATAATTCGCGAGGTAAATTTATTTCAATAACATAAAAACATACCGCGACTCTAAAGATGGGTTGTCTGAAAATTTCAAATAAATTGGTAACGTAGAAATAGGGTTTTATTATTTTAGAACGAACCAACATTTACATTTATATATATATATATACATTTATATATATATATATATATATATATATATATATATATATATATCGAGTCATAGGCCATGTTTTTTTATTAAAAACATGTTTACAATATAGAAAGTTGGAAACAAGTAATATAAAAACAGAGAACATTGTGCTCCTGATACGTTTTTTTTTACCATAGCAACTGCCATTCTTAATGCAATTGTGCAAAATATATAGAGTGTAATGTGCACGGAGCTCACTTTCTCATTCACATCTCAGTTGTCACTCTGAAATTACCGAAGCCATTTCGTAACTGTCCTGATATCAACAGCATAGTTTTTTTAAAACGTTAAACAGGTCCCGGTATATATTGATGGTTTAAATTTGTTTGTGCATGAACGAATTCAGTGCCGCATCTCTGCTTCTGGCGCCATTGTATCACAGTTGTTTCTTTACTTAGCTTCACACTATTTGCATAAAAGAAATAAAACACTAAGGTCAGGGATGAATTATTGAGTCCCTATAACAGTGCAACTTAGATCAGCCTTTGATCCATTAGGGCGGAATAAAATTACGAATCATAACACTTGAGAAGGTATCTCGTATATGTTGCGAGAATACGTTTGAACAGTTTAGAACCGTGCCTTTATCTGATGTGTTTTGATAGCAACGTAGTAAGTGATACTAAAAAGGCCGATTCTTTGAAAAAAAAAAAGAATCGTAAATATATCACAGGAAATATAACTCAGTCAATTACCCATGCAAAAGATATCTCAGAAAGAAAATTAAATTATCGCAGTTGACTTAAGTTAATATTTTATAACTCTATTTTTTTTTTCAAATTCATCTTGTTGTTTTCTCTTGTTGGTGCTTAATTTTTCGCTTGAAAAATTGCTGAAAGACTGTAGTATGTTTTCAATAGAAAATATATATTCATAACTAGATTATTCGGTCGATATGTTTACTGATAAAATCGAAAAAGTATAGCCGGTGATAGGTGCTTCTTTTTCTGTCTCATTTTTTTTTTTATAATCATTTGGTTAATGTTTTTTGTGTGCATTTACTTACCTCAAACGAATCAGATTTCCATTGAGATTTCAAAATATCCTGTGATCAGTGAGCAGATCCAGCAGAAACAAGTTGTGTCGTGTTCTGTGAAGTACAATTTCTGCCTATATATATATATATATATATATATATATATATATATATATATATATATATATATATATATATATATATATGCAAGAGTTGTAGGCGTTGTTTGACCTTAAATTACGCTTAAAAATTATATTACATTTACGCAAGTTTCGTATATATCGTTGCGAAGTCAATTTCGTGCCGATTACTTCATATTATATTGTAGCCAATATGCTGTCATAATTCCAAAAGTAAAAGAGAAAGGATACCAGTGCAATCAGTATCAGGATCGTTAAAAATTATAGCGATTATTAAAAAAAACAAAAGTAAAGAAAAGGTAGCAAAGTCTAAAGAAAAGGTAATAGAAAAAGATGAAGTAAAAAACGTACCGAGATACATACAAATATATATTTACAAGGCCAATATATATATATATATATATATATATATATATATATATATATATATATATATATATATGTATATATGGCAATTAAGCAGCACAGAATATAACGCTTTTGATCCTTTCTACATATATATTCTGCGAGATTAAATTAAATGCATCCAGGAGAAATACGGAGCAGGAGATATTTGACATCAAGTTGTCTGCGGAAACATTATATTAATGATAAATATTTGTGAATACAATTCAACGTCTACAGAATATTCCTATAGGCACCGCCAAAACTGGGGGGGGGCAGGTCAGTACTTTTTGACGGACCGTCTTTTTAAAAATCTACCAAAAATCAGGTAATTATCCGATCAATACGAAATTTTCAGCGATTATAAGGAGAAGAATGAACTTTATAACAGTGTACGTATTTTTCATAAACGATATTTAAATATATATATTTTTTTGCTTACAAACCCCCGCTTGTTTTGAAGTGGGAACAAATATCATTAAAAAAATCATCTGAAACTGAAATCAACATATTGTGTTGTCGTAAGGGACAGAATTATAGATTAAAAAAAAAATTGTTTGCATACCTTGTTTTGACGTCTGAATATCAGAACTTCGATTGTGTTTAATTATCCCGCTTTTGAGTTTTGAAGTGTGAAATTCGGTGAATATGTTAAGTAAAATAATTAATTTAAGTTAAGCAAAACAAAAAAAACATTTTTAATATTTATACGAAAAAAGCTATTTAAAAATTTTTGATAAATAAATTAACAATTTTTTTTTAGCGAGCCGAATAATGCATGACCATTATTAAACAGGGCATGCTTTGAATAATCGATACCAAAAAAAAAATTCGATAAATATTGTGCCCTTTGTGTTAAAAATAGCATCATTTTTTTCGATCCCGTTTGAAAACGTTTGCCGCCTTTCGACTACGGTGGACCAAACGCGCTGAAATAATTTTTTTTTTATTCTGCTTTAAATTGCCCCCCCCCCATTTTGGGGAGCCTTGTCCCCACACACATACACATTAAAAACCAAACGCATACAAATGGTCACCCATCTGGTACTGGCCAGCCACAGCTTAATAATACATTGACATTTTCGTCACTGAAAAATAAGTTTTTTTTGGCCTGTTTGGTCTTCCATAGTTTGCTTCTTATCAAACGAAAACGTAAACAGAGTCGATCTGAACTCTACGTAAACGCGAAATATCTGGTTACCTATATGAATAAGTGGAATTATTTGAACTTCAGGTACTTATATTATAATATTTTTGCATATTCTCTTAGAAAATCATCCTAAATCTTAGTTAGACAATGAATAAATTAATTAATTATTTCAAAAAACCTTTTTTTTTTAAATATTTAAGTACGTTTTTTGTGCAAGACAAAAAATGTCAATTGTTAACTTTTTGGGAAAATTTAACATTTAAAATTGAATAAAAAAAGGAGAAAAAGTTTTACATTATTCTGTTTTCTATATGATAAAATTCAGGGTTTTATCTTTCTGGAAAAATAAAGTTACTCAGAAATAATGGATTTTAATAAATGTAATTTCGTTTTAAAAAACAACAACAACTTGATTTTGCGGCCATTTTTGGCGGTGCCTATATTCCTATGATTGGCAAATAATGTGGCTTTTTATGAAGGTATTTACATTAATTGGTATTATATATGCAGAAATAAGCATAAAGCAACAATAACATCATATTATATAGCATTCTGTATGAACGGTATTTCAACTTGCATGCTTATCTTAAGTGGATACTTAATACAATAACGTGTGATTTATGTTTTATAAACCGGGATAAAGTTACCACGGTTTTTGTTTAGAACTAATCGTTTAGTGACAAATATTGAAATCCAGAATACATTTTTCTAGGTATTTAAAAAAAAAAAACATTGTCGCTAATATAAATATTCATATTTAGTAGGATAATTTTTTTTATTAATAAATTACTTTTTCATACGTATACTCTGTACCAAATAATTAATAATATTGATTCGTTATGAATTAAATATTATGTAATAAAGTTATCATTACTAGGACTAGGATAACAGCATCATTTTTTTCATTAATTTGAGCCTCGGGTGTGTATCCGTTGATATATTATATGCTTTTATATAGAGGTCTGGCTTCATTAACTGTGTCTAACTGTATCTGATATATACTCTGGAGTACTAACAATGAAAACATTCTGTTATCATAGCCTTAATTAGTACTGTTAAGCAGCGTTATAGAAGGATGTGCAAGCCCAAGTGCTCTAAAGTATATTATAAGAATATTTTGTAGAGTAGAAAGCCGAATGGATAATGATAATTGAAATCGTTGTAAAAACTAATTAATGTTTATTTAGATTCATAAAATAAATTATGACTTAAAAATGTAACCTTAGTATTTAACAATTTAATTTTACAAGAAATGGCATGCAAGTATTGCACTAGTAAAAATGACAGTTTGTTTTTTTTATATTTCAATCCATGTAGAATTTGAAAGGAACACATGCAATTATTTTTCAGCTATTATGCATACAGTAAAATGACTGACTTGAGGAAAACAAATATTTTTTATGATATCCTACATTTGGAAAATAAATGCATTACATAAAGAAAACGATATAAATTTATTGTACTTGTATCAAAAAATCATTTATCAGTTTATTAGTGAGAAAGCAAGAAACGGGGAAACTGTGGAAAAAAGGTATAGTAATAATCGAATAGGAAAGATAAGCAAATCCAGGAAAGACTAATCCGAAAAAAGTCCCATAGAGATCCATTTCAACTCCTGAGACAACAGAACTTAAAATGGTCAGGGCTAATCACAGCGTTCAGAAATAAGATCACATATTGGAGAGGTGAATTTTCATTTTTTTAAAGATCGTGTATTATTTTTAGATACGGTTTAGAAAAAATGACTGTTGCATAGGTGGAGGCTATATAAGAGAGAGATACTGATGGATATATTCATGAGGGGAAGAAAACACATGATATTTATACCTTTTACAGTATGTTTCACAGAGAGGAGAGAGACACCTTCATATGTTTTACGAATGCTCCTTTGTATAACATATATATTAGAGTGGAGATATATAGATAAGTTCTTTAACACCGAGAAGAGGCATTACTTATAATAGAGAGGGGAACACATTACTTTAATGGTTTATCCACAAATTTCATTATAACGATGAGTGGGCGCAATGTTCATATACAGGATGTTTCACATTACATTAATTGTTGAAGAATGACACAACACGAAGATGCATTTACAAAATATGGTGTGCTCTTTTATTACATTGGGCCGGTTGCAATTATGATGATTCCAAGAATTCAAAGCCGACTATTAATTAAAACTTTCTAACCCTTCGCTTCCAATGTCAGCTCTGTCTTAACCCCGTCCGTCTAAAACTAGCACCCTATATTGAGAATTCATTTTCTGATATGACGTTATGCACATGACCAAGAAGGTGCTCGATTCACGTAGCCTGAACTCACACGGCTTAAACTTTCATGGTTCGTACATGTACAAACAATTTCTGCATACAAAGAATTCTTTTAACCTATTTTTCGATGTTACTTCTTTTACAAACCCCTTTGAATTTGCTAGTGTTATTTCTTCTTACCTGACATTATTTTAATTCAGTTTTCATAAAAAGAATTGAATAATGAAATTCTTTTACAACCAACATATCTAAACTATTTCATGTGAAAACTGAACAATGCGAAAATCCATTTCTGACGAGGTTAAATGTCAGTCTATCGAATCTCATTTTTATTTATCTAATGTTTTTCTTACTTACAAAACAAGGGAGATCTTTCTTGTAACATGACGATTTAAATAAATTTTAAAAATTGGGTTGTAAGAACAATAAGGAAAATGAAATAATAAAAGAAGTAAAAAAGGAAGAAAAAAGATAGACACAGTTGATAGGGAGGATAGAGAAAGGGGACAGGCGACACATAGAGAATCATCTTTCTAAATTTATTTTTAGAATAGCTATGAATGTATATAGGTCAGTTGAAGTCAATTTAACCAAGACAGGAACACAATTAAGTAAGGATTATAATTGAGAATTATTTATTTTAAATATAAAAAAAAAATTAAACGGATGGCATATTTCTATTGTTTAATGAATGTATCTATATTTATAATTATAATTCTAATTGTACACATACATATGCATACATATATAATTGTGTAAATGTATGTATATATATATATATAAACTGTTAATAAAATAAAATATTGTAAGGATGAGGAGTTATTACTCACACACACACACATATATATATAAATATATATATATGTACATACATATGTATATATATATATATATATATACGAGCAAAAAGTTAATAAAACATGTTAAACCACTTTGAAATGAGTTAAAACATATTTAATCTGAAAGGACACACTTTATAAATATTAATTCTTTAATGTTTATAATATACTTACCGTCTTGGATCATTTTGGTAAATTTAATTGTAATTTTTATTATATATATATATATATATATATATATATATATATATATATATATATATATATATATACTGTGGCACACGAAGCTTTTTGTTATATTGTTTAATTATTAATTCATATTGGGTCAAATACAATGTAATAATATTGAGGTAGGCAGCATAAGGCTAAGCCAAAGGTAATGCCTAAAACGTTTCAGCTTATTCTACCCTATGCAACATAATACGCCACCCCCGTATTTCCTCATGTATCAGGAAACACGATAAGCGATTTACCAATATTTGTGTGTGATGTTCCAATCTAATCAAACGTCTTGCTTCCATTAAAGCAACCGGCCCTGAGGACATTCCAACTATACTGCTGAAAAATATCAAACCAAAACTAGCTCCCATACTTCCAAACCTGTTTAAGCGTTGTCTTAATGTGAATTGCGTCTTAACATCCCAGAAATTTTCAATAGTATGCCCTGTATTTAAGAATTCAGGTGATCGGATATGCCCCTCTCAGTACAGACCAATAATTCTCCTGTGCGTCATGAGTAAATAATTAGAATATGTGTTAAATAGAGTATTAGCCAACCGCCTTAGCAGAAATAATCTTCTGAGTAGAAATGCAATATTATTTGCGTTCTGCTAGATCTACAGTAAATGTGCTTACGATAAAATTTCATAGGATCAGCGATTGTCTCGAATGTCTAGGGCAATTGCCCTCGAGATATCAAATGCCTTTGATAGGTTATGGCATAAAGTTCTACTTCAGAAGACCTCCAGCTATGGCATAGCTGGAAATGTTTTTCATTACTCTCAAATAGGTTAATAAGAGTAGTGGTGGATGGGAAAAATCCGAAGCTCATAGTTTTTTATACTGGTGTCCCTCAGGGGTCTATCCATTCCAACCCTTTTCCTGACTTACATCAATGATCTTCCAAATCACATTCTAGTATCATTCGTAAATATTTAAGATGATGACATTACCATGCACCACAGCATATCAAATGCCATTGACGATCAAGTTCTATCCGATTCTCTCTCCTCTGATCTTGAGCATGTGGTACAATGGGGGGCCGGCTGGGTACATTAAATGCATCTAAAACCAACCTTCTAATTTTACATCATCAACGATCTTATACCTATAGGGCATCAAATAAAATGAAAGACTCTCGTTCTGGGGAGGCTCCATGTTTTGACATATTTTCTGGACTTGACCTTTCCTCTTGATCTAAAATGGAAAACGTACATCAAACCAGTTGCCACCATCGCTGTAAAATGTGTGGATCATGCTACCGCTCCAGAAGATATCCACATGTTGATGCAATTCCTTACTATGTAAGACCAGGTACGTCCAAGGATTGTTTAATGTTGCAATATCTGGGCAGTAACTGCTAGAAAGAATCCATGCTGCCTTGACAGAGTCCAGCACCGACTTCGTATCCTAATAGAGGATGCTCCTTTCTTTTCACTGCAACCTCTTTCACAGAGAAAAGACGTTGCGAGGCTGTGTTATCATTATTTTCCTGGCAATTGCTCGTCTGAGCTTATATCTATGATCCCCTCGCTGAACACCCACAAGAGACAGTCGTCTAACTTCAAACACTATCAATAATTTCTAGCACTCTTTATCTCGCCTAAACTAAACGTAGATTCCATGAACAAAAGTTATTTCTAAGAACTGCATACTTACTTCCAGCTGATTACACTATGGTCATCTTAAAGTTAAACATAAACAAGTTCTTGATGATCCGTTACGCTTACGTAGTCTAATTTACCAAATTTACACTTCTAACTATTACTATGATATATCCTCTTTAACTACTGTACAACATTTAACACTTATTCTCGAGTGTGCTTAGTGACTTGATAAGTGGTTATTCCTTAGGAGAAAATGATTAAATTCGAAATCTGATTTTATCAAAATGTCACATTTAAACACACGCAATATATATATATATATATATATATATATATATATATATATATATATATATATATATATAAATACAATTAATGGCTAGTCCATGCGTAAGATTCTTCTATAGTTTAATTCTGACTCTTGCAGGTAAAAGCTAATAATTGTAAGACAGATGTTTATTTTTTCTATTCACTATTATCACCTCGGTGTGTTATTTTCTTCTTTACTAATTGCAAGGAACATCAATTTAATGATTTAAGGGATTAGTCAGAAAGCTGACCTTAAGTCCTCAATCCATGCTAAATGAAATCCGTTCATCACCGCTCGCTTTCGTTTGCGAAGCTGCATTATTTGCCCCGGAGGAAATTATGAAGTAAAAGAGGTTATATCATTCATGTGGTTTCAATTAATGAACGAATTCATTGTGATCAGAGAGATACCCAATCACGGAAAAGATATGAACGCACTGAGGTTATCATAAGTGAACGAAAATAAATGGGCATTGATATTTTCACTCGTACAACTGTGAAAAGATATGCATACTCCCTTGTGGTTGTTTGTTTTGTTACTAGAAATACTAAGTTGAACTATAAAACTGTTTCATTGTATGAGCAAAAATTAACCATCAAGTTTTTCTTATGGATAATAACTATTTTCACATTATTTACCTCGGGCTCCAGTAATTTAGAGCAAAAATATGTGACATATCATATTCTTTATAATTTCACAAGCATTTTACTGATGTTTCTGTCAGGTTATTTTTGGTGTTTTTGTGAGTTAATGATAAATCAAGTAGTTCTAGAATAATGCTTTTAAAAGGTGCCTAATTGTTTTTTAAGCAAGGATTCATTATTCGTAAAATGTAGATACTTCGGACTACTCTCCTTACTTTTACTATAATTTTTACAAGGTTTCAGTAGTTATAACGTCCGACCTTTTTTTTAGCTGTAGCTTTCCGGTTTTTCGGATTTTTTTTTCTTTATAACTCAGGAATCTTCCTTGGAATTTTGAAAATGTGCACAGAAGTACGAAAGAAACATATTGAAAAACATTCACTGCAGATACATGATTTCGCATTGAACATCCTGAGTTCGATAATGTACACTTTATAAAGTTTGGATTGAAGCATTAAGTAAACCGTTAAAAAAAGTTAATATAAATAAATAAATTAGGCGAATTAAAAAAAACAATGCAAAATGTATGCTTCGGCTTATTTATATTTTCGAATTATTTTGGGTTAAATTGTTTTTTTTATATATATTTAAAATGTCGTGTTTGTATCCGACTTCGCGGAATATTAATAAGATTTGCAAATAAAATTGAAGAACGCCAATTATTATTTCGTGCATTTATGTCATAGTATCACTATAAATACTAAACAAAACCGTAGACTTATTACTACATTTAATGAAGATTAAAAATATGTGAAAGTACAATTTTTTTTTCTGTTTCTATTTTGTATCGTAAACCTAAAATTAAAGAAATATTTGCTTAAATATATATCATATATATTGTTACATTGTCAGAAATAAGACTATGTAAATTTATATCTTTGGATGAAATTTTTTTATGTGCTGTCCATAAGCTGTCAGTTCTAGTCGCCATGTTGTCATTGTATTTCCAGTCACGTCGATGATTCTGCTTGGCATGTTTAAACCTTCTATTATTTAGCTTGGGGCCTGTCGTGCGTTTTTTTGTAGTTGATCAATGTAATAGCTAAAGTATTTCTCCTTCCTTTTACTTATGTTGTAATATTGAAATATATCAACATCTTATTAACAAAAATAAATAAAGTTAATAGTAAACATTCCGAGACTGGAAGGAATCAAACCAACCAAGCAATCCAATCCGTCGGCGGGATGACGACAACGAAAACCAACCAAAAACAACCCAGATATATTTAAAATTCAGAAAAATGTAAACATAGTTTCTTGCGAACAAAATTATCCGTTAAGAATTTGAAACGCGAGTTAGTTGCAGAAGAGATTCCGAGGAGAGAACACATCTAACTTAGCAACTCCGCTGATAAAAACAACACAACGAGACATATGAATTTAGAAAAATGTACTCAGCGTGTCTTGCGAAGAAAGTTAACCGTTAAGAATTTGAAACGCGAGTTAGTTGCAGAACAGATTCCGAGGAGAGAACACATCTAACTTAGCAACTCCGCTGATAAAAACAACACCACGAGATATACGAAAAGAAAGACATATTTGTTGTCACCAGCGAAAACTACAGGTCGGATTATCTTTTGCTCTTTTTATTTGTCAGTCATAAAGACATATATATCGTACCAATGTAAGAGAAATCTAAAACTCAGAAATCTCGTTTGATAGAAAATATCGCCCGAAACAAAAACGAAAAATAATAAAAAGGAAAAAGGAGAAATATAAACCAATACATTAAACAAAAGAGAGTATTGATGCAAGGGGCGCAAACGTGTAAATTATTTATGCTATGAATTTGTCTTCCAAGTGACATAAATGAAAGCAACTGTGTATGTTATTTCTGTTTTGAATTCGTATATTTCTTTTCTTTATTGAGAGCTCAAAAATATATTTTCATATTAAAAATATAGGCTGAAACTTCTCCGACCTAACATTTCTTTCAGTGACAGACCAGCCGATTGCTAAATAAATATCTCTATTAATCTGATCTCTATTTTTTATAACACGCAAGCCAAAGTTCGTCTTTAAGTCGAGAAGAGCAGATAACTGTTACCCCAATTTAAAATGATATTTTTGATAGTGGAAGGCAATTACAAATGGGCTGGCGCGTAGCTCTTGCGTTCTGCCACGCAACCTGAGGAAATTGTTTCTTTTTTTAATCAATTTATAACCATTGGATAACAATGCTAACCTCAGAACGGGCTAGTTACATGACAACACCATCCAGATAATGCTTTTTAATTAAATAAGTAAATAAAAAAATCCAAAAGATCCGACAATTTTTTGGAAAAGTTAAATTATATGGATGCAATTTACCGGGAATTTTGAAAATAAAATTCTCAACGTATGGACAACGAGACTTTTCATTACATTGGGGGATCGACGGCCAAGTTAAAAGATAACTCACTGGCTAAAATTGCATAAACAAACAAATATGGATGGGACAGGCGTTTTTCAAAGAGACATCTCTGGAGAAGCTAGAAATGATAAGAAAGAGTATCTTCCTGGAAAGAAAGAGATAACGTTGTGTTGAGAACAAAAAATGCAATGTGAAAAGAGAAACTAATCCGATAACTATCGGAACACATGGTGGACGAGCAAATCTTTTATCCACATATATTAAACAGACTGCAGGGAGATAACGATCAGTCTAACAGCGGAGCAAATAGTATTAGAAAAGTACGAACTACAGACGAGGCTATAACTTGAGTAGGCCACTAAATTATCGCCCCATTAGCCTCCTCCCGCTTTTCGCCAAAATATTTGAGTCCTTAGTTAATCAAGCCCTAGTCCAGCACCTAACAGCTGCTAAACTCCTGACTGACAAACAATATGGATTCAGGTAAGCCCGTTCAACAGCAGATATCTTAACTGTACTTTCTGAACGTATATACCGTTCATTGGATTAAACCGGGGAGGGTAGAGCGGTGGCCCTTGATATATCTAAGGCTTTTGACAGGGTATGGCACGATGGTCTTCTAAGGAAAATATGATCATCTGGAATCACTGGAAGAATTCATAATGTAATTAAACCCTTCTTAAGTAATAGAAAAATCAAAGTTGTCCTCGACGCTCGTACATCCAAACAATATGACATAAATGCGGGAGTACCTCAGGCGTCTATCCTGGGACCTCTATTATGCCTGATATTCATAAACGACCTCCCTGATAAAATTGTTTCGGAGATGCGTATATTTGCCGATGACACCACTCTCTATAACAGATATGAGGGGAAAAACAAATGAACACATATCCAAGGAAATGGCAGAAACACTAGAGGATGACCTCCAATTTGTAGGGGAATGGGTACAAAAATGGTTGGTCACATTTAATGCTGCTAAGACTAAGCTTGTTTCCTTCAATACCTACAAGAAACCTTCTCTACCGCCAATAGCAATGGCCAAGAACACAGTGCCTGAAAGTACATCTGTTAAACCCCTCGGCCTAACGTTTACTGGGAATATGAATTGGAATAGATACATTGAGAGCATTGCCAACGCTGCTGCAAGGAAGGTTGGCTCCCTCTACCGTGCTAGAAAACTACTTACACCTGACAGTATCCTATACCTCTCTAAGGCAACCATTCGCCCATCTATGAAGTACTGTTGTCTCATCTGGGCTGGTGCATCTGCTGCTTGTCTCTCGCTCCTGGACAGGATTAAAAAGAGAGTCGCTAACCTGATAAGTCCTGAACTGTCATCTAGGCTTCAGCCTCTGTCCACTCGACGAGATGTTGCATCCCTCTACTTGTTCTACAAATACTTTAATGGTGAATGCTCTGACGAACTGCAAACACTTGTACCTCCCCGACGTAACGACCCCCGACAAACCCGACAAGATACTAAGTCTCATCCCTTTACAGTAGAGATCCCTAGGTGCAAGAAAGCCTTTTACTCCAATAGTTTCTTCCCCAGAACTGCGGGTCTTTGGAACTCCCTTCCGGGATTCTGCTTTCCCAACTGCAATGATATGCAGAAGTTCAAGTGCAATGTTAACAAACATCTTTCTACTAATCTCCCTTCATAATGACCCCGCTTTATATATATATATATATATATATATATATATATATATATATATATATATATATATATATATACAAATCCCTTTATAATGGCCCACCTTTATATATATATATATATATATATATATATATATATATATATATATATATACATCTCCCTTATATGCATATATATACCTCTCCCTTCATAATTACCCCGCTTTATATATATATATATATATATATATATATATATATATATATATATATATAAATATATATATATATAAAAAGCGAAAATGTGTGTATGTATGTTCGCTTTTTGTGTATGCCCAAGGAAGGCTTTTTTCAAAGAAGCGTTCAGTTGGCTCATAACTTCTTAACCCTCTTTATATGACATATAAATCATAATATCTCCGAGTTAACAAAGGAGCTCGCCTGTCTATTTAATTTGCTCGACTTTGGGAAGATAAATATTCAACATTTTTCGCTCGCCACATGTGGATTAGGCTTTTACGTATAATAAAAGCGGCACTAATTCTGGTGGTATTTTTCCGGTCGCTATCGCCGGAAATGTCTGTAAGCAATCAGCTTTGATCAATGGGGAAATATTTTCCTTATATCATACAATTACTATTCAATTTGGACAAGGGGAGTTGACCCCTCTCAACATCTTGGGAAAATAAAAATTAAAAATCGTCCCGAATTTAATAAAATACTACCCCGCAGTCAATGTTACCTCATTAAGTCATTAAAACGTGCACCCGCAAATTCTAAGTAACTAAATTCAAAAGTGTTTCCGTTAGTATACCGCGGTGGTCCAATGGTTAACGTCGAACTTTTTTTTTCTCACACTTTAATTTCCAACTTTGCCTCAACGGTTATGGTGCGATCCTCATACTAACCTACCAAAACTTTTTTTAAGCCCTCCCCGGGGTTTTAATTTACCCAAAATGACACACACCTCAAAACACTCGGGCAACGCCGGGTCCCGCTATTATATTAGAAAAGGAACGAAATGAGTTATTCTAGGTGATAAGCAATTTCCAGAAATATTCTCGGATATTCCTAGTAGAACAAATGACATACTTCACAGGGTCGGATTAACCAAAGATCAACCCATTAAACACCATCCATATCGAGTGAACCCCAGAAAAAGAGTCGCAATACGCAGAGAAATCGAATATATCTTGGAAAACGGAATAATCGAACCCAGCCAAAGCCCGCGAACGTCTCCCTGCGTGCTGGTGGGCAAACCAGACGGATCTGTTTGATTCTGCACAGATTACAGAGAACTGAACAACATCACAAAAGAACAGTTCTCTCCAATCCCACGAATTGCATATACCAAATTGGAAAGGCCAAATTTATTACCAAGTGCGAACTTCTGAAACTATACTGGTGGGTACCTCTGAAAGACCAAGCAATACCTAAATTCCAGACGGAACATATCCCTTTAATGTCATGCCCTTTGGGAGGAGAAATTCCTAAACTGGCTTTATAAGTCTAATGGTTAAGTGTTTAATAGGAATCTCAAATGTTGATATTGATATAGATTATATTATCATCTATAATGAAACGTGGGAAGCACACCTGACGAGTATAAGACACATATTTAATCGGTTGAGAAAGTGAAGTTAATTATCAACCTGGAGAAGAGTGAATTTGGGAATGACAGAGTGCATTATTTCGGGCACATTGAAGGATATTGACTCGTTAGTCCTAGCGACGGTAAAGTAAAATATGCAAAGGAATATCCAAGGCCAAGAAACGTAAAGGGAGTCTTGAGATTCTTAGGAAGTTTTAAAGAAAGGAAAATTATTAAAATGGATAGCAGCATTTCAGGAATTTTGAGATGATAAAAAAACATGCTGAGTAAGGCACATGTGCAATTAGCACCAGACTTCGAAAAACCGTTTAGCCTACACACGGATGCTAGACATAAAATAGAAATGAAACAAAATAGAATGTAAGGGGCGCGACCGTTTTAATTAGTTGTGTTATAAATTAGTCTTCCAAGTGGCATAAATTGGAGCAGCTCTTGTGAATTCGTCTCATTTTTCTTCTTATTGGGAGCTCAGAAAACAAAGACAATAAGAATGTGAAAGAAAAAGTGACCAAAAACCTATGGAATTCTTAATATTTTCATCTTTTGAAATATGTATTCGTTCTGTGATTCTATGTATTAAAATAAAAAGGAGTATATATATATATGTGCATATATATATATATATATATATATATATATATATATATATATATACATATATATACAGTTTGCATTGGTTATCTTTTCTAATTAAAAATATGGGTGAATCTTCTCTGACCTACTAACAATAACGCAATCTGGATTTAAATGATACACCGTCTGTAAAATATATAAATTTAAGATAAATTGCCGTGAAACTTCTTTGTTTTAGGACAGCGTTCTTCTGTTTATTTGCATGTCCATACTACAAACAGAAAGGTATGTTAAGGGCCTCGCCCTTACCGTTGAATTTGTCAAAAAACAACATCAATGTAAAAGGATGGCAGCAAATTATAAAACAAAAATTATATAAAAGCTTTTATTTTAACTAATGACCAGAGTGAGACACTCAGATATATATATATATATATATATATATATATATATACATATATATATATATATACATATATGTATATATATATATACAGAGAGAGAGAGAGAGAGAGAGAGAGAGAGAGAAAGAGACAGAGAGACAGACAGAAAGCTGGCATGACATGCATGTGAATTTGTTTCTGTAATAACTGATTTTCCGAAGTTTCTTCGGACACTCTGTCCCTGCTTATTCAGAATTAAACCTATAAAAAAAATACAAACCTATCTTTTTTTTTTTACTATGTATTCGTCAAGAAACGAAGATGTCATATTCCAGAAAATAAATCTGCCTTACTTAAAAAGAAATGTAAGGTTAATTTTCGTGCCTTTAAAAAACAACACACAATATTTTTGCCAATGTGGAGACTTTTAAATAACCATACAAATTTCACTTGATACTCATGTTTTATTACCAAAATGCCTATTATAAAACTGACTTATCTTATGTGAACTTTTAATACCGTCAGCTATAATTTCAAATATTCTGAATCATCGTAAGATATTCCATATATGTATATATATATATATATATATATATATATATATATATATATATATATATATATATATTTATATATATATGACTTTATATATATATTTATATATATGAATTTATATATATATACACCCATGTATACATATATATATGTAAATATATATATATATATATATATATATATATATATATATATATGTGTGTGTGTGTGTGTGTGTGTGTGTGTGTGTGTGTGTTGAATATCTTTCAGTTATTCAGATAATTTGAAATTATAGTTTAACATATTCTGAAAACACTAAGATATTCCATACACACACACACACACACACACATATATATATATATATATATATATATATATATATATATATATATATATATATATATACTAGCATTTCAGCCCGGCGTTTCCCGGGTGTTTGGAGGTGTATGCTGAGCCAAAAAAAAAAGAGTAATTTTTTTAACCCCTATTATGACCCCTTATAATCAATAGTTTCGGGCTCAAATTACTTTATTAAATTAGATCCAGGTTCAAGGAACCTATATCTAAAATTTCAAGTGTCTAGACCCAAAATTGTCGGAGGAGTTTGGTAGAGTTCTTAAAGGTCAACTCGTTTTAATTTGACCCCTTAACAGCCAAATTTCTGACTGACACCCGTCACATCGATTTTCCCAAATCTCAGTACCCGGTATTTCAAATTTCGAGTCTACAGACTAAAAATTGACAGAGTTATTGCGTACGGACATGTACAAAGACAGACAGACAGACAGACACGTTCACTTTTATAGATATATAGATATATATATATAATATCCTTCTATGATTCAGAATATTTGAAATTATAGCAGACGGTATTAAAAGTTTATATAAGATAAGTCAGTTTTATAACACGAGTTCTTGTAATAAAACACCAACGCGTGGCCGGGTTGAGCTAGTATATATATATATATATATATATATATATATATATATATATATATATATATATATATATATATATATATATATATATATATATATATACATATATATATATATATATATAGTAAGCTATACAATGTAGAGGGCGATTAAGCTACACTGAATATTCCGCGTTTCATCCACTATAAGATTCTTCAGGCTTATGCGCATAAGCCTTAAGAATCCTTGTAGAAATATTCCGTGTAGCTTAATAACCATATACATTTTATAACGTACTAACTAGGTCTACCTACGTATTGAGCAATTTTGAAATAAATACTTTTACGCATAATCTATACTTTCGTATATTAATTTCATGTGAGTAAATTATGTAGTTATATATATATATATATATATATATATATATATATATATATATATATATATATATATATATATATATATATATAATAGCTGTAACCGGCCACGGATTGCTGTTGCTCAGTTCTTCAAGAAAAATAGCATTTTGTAGTGTTTATTTACTTTTAATTTTTTCTGAAATTTTTTTTCGTCCAAAAAAGAATCCATTTTTACCATAAATTATTAGAGAGAAGTTTATTATTATTAAGGAAAACTTGCACTTTTTTTTACATAAAAGAAAATGGGAAGTAAATCTCTTTTTACAAATGGGATTTTTTTTCGATGAAAAGAAAAGATTAACGCTTTATATGAACACTGTAAATAGTTAGGTGAATGTAGAGAAAAGTTTTATTTTTCAGGAGAATGTACACATTATTTTTGTCAACAGAAAATAAACAGAAAATATACTCCCATAATGAATTAATTTATTAATTATGCAAAAAGAATGAATAAAATGTTGATTTAGTGTTTCAACATTCAAACAACGCTCCGGGGGGTGTAAAATTCTGCATGAGTACCATTCTTTTTAATTTCGTGGTGTATTCAATTTATTATGTAGGCTATCAGCGATTGCAAACTAACAAATTTAACCAAAATGCGAAAAATTCAACAATAAAATAATTTTTATAAGTGCTCAGCTTCTAATAAAAATTCCTAGTAAATCAATCACCCTTATTATATACTTAATTTTTTAAATAAGTCATTGTAGCACGTTCTGGACCTATCAGATTAAATTTATTATTAAATCATAGTCGCCTTCTAGTAATCAATGAACCGAAAACACAAATTAACTCCCTTTAACTATTATAAGAAACAAAATCGACCTAGTTTCAAACAGATTTAACTAGCAGTGTATAACAACATAATTGGATTATCTCCCTTCAAATCATGCTAAGAAACGACATAAAAACATTTTTCAAGTAGAATAACTACGAATTTTCAGAAAGTAAATAGATTAGAACACGTCACCCGAAATATCCTAAAAGGTGTAATATATTTAATACGCCCATTTTATTTTAATCTCATATACAATCAAATTCTACACCTGGAATGGTCTTATATCCATGTACCAATAGAACGACAATCTATAAACATTACTTGCCACCAATACGAAACTAAAACTAACCGTAACATATTTACAATGTTGTTACGACCATAATATAAATATAGAAACAAAAATTAAAAAAATATTTTTTAAAAAAAATCAATCGTGGTGAAATAAAGGAATTTAGGAATTAAACAAATGGGACATATATACAAAATATTTAAATGGCTAAGGGCTCTCCGTAGAAACTTCCCATAACGGTTCTTGAATAAGGAAACGAAAATAAGGCTATACATTAATATTTAAGTTTGCCTTTCCGTAACCACAACCAAAGTAAATGTTTCTCGCATGCTTTACCAGATAGGGACCCCCTTATTTTCTTTCAATTATAAAAATGCTACATTGCCAAAAGTGTGTTTATTTATAAATTCTGAAATAACTGCTGGTTTTTTGTAAAATTTCAAACGATATAATGCTTGAAATTGTCGAACCGGACATTAAAACAATTGTAACGTACAATAGAAATACTCTTTTTGTTGTCATCAACACCTTGTGTTGAAGTCTTGATTTTGAACACACAGCATTCAATGCTCAATTTTGAAATGTGATAATTTTGTAGCTCAATCCTTAAGTCTACTATTTTTGGCTTAAAACGTATTGGTATCCGAAAATGTACTGAATTACACGAACTTAGTGTATTTCATATAAGTATATATATATATATATATATATATATATATATATATATATATAGAGAGAGAGAGAGAGAGAGAGAGAGAGAAAGAGAGAGAGATAGATAAAGAGTGGTAATAAGATAAACAGATGTATATATGTGCGTGTGCATGTTTGTTTATATATTTATATGTGCGCCCCTTTGTGTGTTGCCTCGTGTACATAATACGACAATCTATACAAACAAAAGAGATAGGTAAAGCAAGTCACTAATACATAATAACGGTAATTAAAATTCTACAGAGGCGTCCCCACTCATCTTTAAATTTACAGCTTCGTGAGTTAGCAAGAAGTAAAGATGAAAACGAATGTGATTATACAGATAGACGTCGTTCGTTGTTTTCAAATCAGATATTTACTGGATTTGGTGCCAGTTATTTTCGCCGTTCTATATCAGTAAAGCTGCCGAATAAGCGAACGCATATATCTCGAGTCTCATAAAGATTATTTACGGCTCAATTTATTGCTTTGTATGGTTAGATTTTTGACAGCGCCCTCAGTCGTCTACTTCAGTGTTTGTAGACAGAGATATGGCAGGCGTCAATACAAAGTATGCAAACAGAAATATTTGCAAACAAGTTGAATTGTACAAAAACACAAGCACATACGCACTAACATACCCATATATATTTTGAAAGAGAAAAACTTCTTAAAGTAAATATTTTACAAAGAATATGAACATTTTTAGTGGAATTAAGTTTGACAGTGTAAAAAGATCTTAAAGTCTTATCTGCGTGGTATTTCCTATATCATATAAACTTACATTTATAATATATTTATAACATGAGATAAGAGCTTACTCGAAAAGAAGAATATCGTCTTTGTACACAAATCCGTGCTCGCTCTACTTGTAATGAATTTGGCATTGAGCGATCCAAACCCCAATTAATTAAAGTCTATATAAAATTGATTTAATTAAAAACTGGTCGATTTCACCGATTTAGATGGCAAGAAAAATATTTGTAATTTGGGTTTCCTTATTTGGTGGTCAGTTCCCTTTCCTCTTCACCGTTCCCTGTTAAGTAGGATCGCCTAGTGGTTATTGATATAATGTTAAACCTAGAAAATTAAATACCTTTATGAAACAATAAATCTTGGTGCTATTTCAAATGTTTAATCGGTAAAAGAAAGTTCGGTCACGAGAGCATAGACAAATATATGTTCATTATTTACAAAAAATCGAAAATCATTTCCTTAATACTTGATTTCCTTCGTCTAATAAAGGTTCGATAAATCAACAGTGCCGAGAAAATATTAATTAAGATTCCTATGTTGTTTTTTTTTTTACATGGGATCACCACTTATAAAGGTCAGTAAGCCACTCGGGGATAAGGTTATTTTTTGTACAATAATCAATAGGATGATATCGTAGTAATAGTTGGTATTGGAGATTTGATAAAGCGTCTTATTTAAGGGAGCGGTTTGTCAGGAATTTGTTTATGCTAAACTAGAACACATCAAAGTTGTAGTCAGGTGGGAAGCAGGCAGACGGAAGAGAATTCCACAGGCGGTCACTTCTCAGAAAAAAGCTATGTTCATGGAATCTAGGTTTTGGTTTAGGCACAGATAAAAAGTGAGGGAAATTACTGACAGTGGTTTTAGTCAGACGGGTGTTTATCATGAAGGATTGGCGAGGGGGGACCAGAGATGTGAGCTCGGACGAGCACTTACCATGGGAATAACGATAAAACAAAGACAGTCTCGCAAAATCTCTTCTGTGGGAGAGTGGTTGCAGGGAAGAGAAGAGAGCATCCCCCACTAAGCCACGAAGCCTATTGTGTACTTTGTCAAGGCAGGATAGGCTGTTTTTCGAAGCTCCAACCTAGATGTGGCAGCAATACTCCATCTTTGGACGTACTTTGCATTTATAGAGACAGATAATTGCATCAGTAGTGAGATATCTTCTGGAGCAGTAGAAGGATCCTACCATTTTCCCAGCGGCCCGGGCAACAGACTTAATATACGTGTTTCATTCATTTCAGATCAGGAGTAAAGGTCAAACCAAGGAGCTTGTCAAAAACATGAAGCCTCCCCAAGACGAGAGCCATCCATTTCAATTGATGCTAGATGAGGAACAAAGCGTTGATGATGTAAAGTTAGGAGAACTTCCTCAAACTTAACTGCTTTTCCCTTGTTGCATAGGTGTACATTCAAGGAGATACCGAGAGGTTATGTAAGGCTAATACATATAAAGGATAAAACGATGATGATGAGAGGGAGAGGAGAGATATTTATACATATACAGTTCTGTTCTGAGATGCTTGAGAATATTTATATATATATATATATATATATATATATATATATATATATATATATAATTTAAAGGAGATTAGAATAATAGTCTAAAGAGCTAAGTGTATTTTAATGTAATAGTGAAATTACTAGTTTAATTAAAATACAGGAAATGCTCGTTGTAATTTAGATATATAATAAGCTCGATAGTTAAATGTCCTAGAGCTAATTCAATATTAAGTAATGTGATTTATAATTTAAAAGTTTTAAAATTTTTTAAATTTAAAAATCAAAATTTAATTAAATTAAAAAACAATTTCATAAGAAGGAACAACAACAAAGTCAATTATCTGTACGATCGTTTCGGAAATCCGTGCTTTTTATTTGTGGTATACATGAAGTCACGTAGAATAATTATACATAGTTTTTTGGTAAGCACGGTCTCCTCATCAGCAAATTAAGGAGGATTTCTATTGAATTGAAAAGACACCAAAAATAAACCTAGCATTAAAAGTAAGGCAGATGAATCTGAAAAATTGAAGTAAAAGGTTTGGATATAAAATTTATAAGAAAATTAATAAGAATATTGGTATAGGTTAGAGATAGAAATGAGTAGAAAAAATATATATATTTTTGAATTTACATAATAAATTTGATTTAAAAATATATAGATATATAATTACCTTTTGGTTTTTCTTTTTTTGAAATCAGGAACTGTATTTAAAGTAGTCATTTAGATGTTTGCTATAGCTTTTTATTTTATTGAATGATGAATTTTAAAACGGCGACGCTCGTGCAGTAAATTGTTTCCGTTAGCGTATTTTGATTTAGAGACGCTACAGTTAATATCTATAGAGAGAGAGTTGTTTTTTTTTTTTGCAAGTTTTTTTTTTTGCAAGTTTTTATATATATATATATATATATATATATATATATACGAGCAAACAATTAATAAAATGTGTTAAAAACAGTTTGAAATGAGTTAAAACATATTTAATCTGAAAAGGAAACACTAGATAAATGGATAGTCTTTAATCCGCGGAGTTTCGAAGAAATACTTTCCTCCTCATCAGAGGGTAGGAATTAGCAAAATGCGGGATCGGATTTTGCATGTATTATATTATATGATATATATATATATATATATATATATATATATATATATATATATATATTCGTATTCGAACCCCGCATCACGAGCCATCTCTGGCTCGATTAGCGAAGACCTAATCCATTCTGAAATATATATATATATATATATATATATATATATATATATATATATATATATATATATATATATATATATATATACTGAGGGTGATAAGGTGATAGATGCACAGTTCTTATATTTCTGATAACAGAGAGGAGGAGAGGTACATATTCTTGGAAGGGTTACACAATGTTCATTTAAGCTGTTTAACATATTACCTTTTGGTATCGAATGTTTGCACGTGACAACAGTTTTACAAAAAACACAACTGTGATACTTTATTAATTGGACCGGTCGAATGCTGATGATGTCAGGAATTGAAGTTGGAGATCTACATAGTTTACTCTTTTCCCTTTCGCGTATTTCAACTCTCTCTCTCACTCTCTTTTGACTAGTACACACAACTGTTCTACCTCAACTAACCTGATCTGACTAAAATAGCTCCTATATTGAGACGCACCCTTGTGCTATGACGTCAGAAGGGTGTTGCCCAAATGTGACGAATTCACGTGGCTAGGCCCACGCTTTTCCAAACACATTTTCGTAACAAAGAATTCTCAACTAACCTATTTTTTAACCATGTGTTTTTTTTTTAATTTGTATTGTTCATTCTTTTTATCTTACATTTTAAATAGTTTGTTTTTTTAAGAATGAGCAATCAATTAATTTTACAATATCTAACTTTTAAATAATAGAATTTAACAATAGACCTTTTTAACATTCCAATTACAAACATTCTGTTTATTAATCTTGCTTACAAGGTTCGAGGCTCGGCTTACACTTATCTCGTTTTTACTTATCTTTTTTCGTCTCATTAACATGTAAAGGGGCAGCACTTATTTTCTGACACACAGTGTTAAACAAAATAATAAAGGTTATATAATGATAAAACTCTATGGAGTGTAAATATGTTTTTTTCTTTTCTCTTTTTTCTTTTTTTTTTTTTTTTTTAATAAGTCCACCGGGAAAATCATCGATCGTAATATATAATAATCATAAAAGGTTGATTCTATAATAGTATTTAAGTAACCTGCGTGCATTATAATATAATATTTACGTTTATTGTACAATCGGCCTACCTGTTCGTCTAGCAAGTATATATATATATATATATATATATATATATATATATATATATATATATATATATATATATATATATATATATATATATATATATATATATTGGTCATGAAAATATACATCTGTGTGTATCTCCGTACGTTTTATCCGTCATACATATACAGGGTGACCCCCCAAAAATCAAAAGCTAAAAAGAGGACATCTAGAACATATGCTGTAGAACGGAGAAAAAAAGGCCAAATATTCTAGTGTTTTGATGTGATGTAATAAACTAGTTACGACCAACATTTCATTTCATTCGAGCAAAATACTAAAAAACGGGGACTAATTAGATTTGGGCCCGTTTTTCTTGGGCCACCCTGTATATTCACACACCCATATATACACAGACACATACACACACACATATACATACATATATATATATGTATATATATATATACATATGTATATATATATATATATATATATATATACATATATATATATATACAGTGATGATCATATTTATTGGCACGGTAAAGTAAAAGTTAAATTTTGTCTAATAAATTCTAAAAAAAGGGATTAAATTAAAGAAAATAACAAAGTATAATATGTATTTTTAACTGGCCTTTCCGATGCAGCAATCGGATTTTAGAAAAAATAAATGACAAAGGAACAACAAACCTAATTGCAAAAAACCATTGTTCAAAATTATTGGCACGGCTTTGTTTTTCTTTTAGTATCAGTATAATATCAATCAATTTCCGGATTACGTGCTTTCTGAACTTTTTTATAGCCATATTATGCTTGTTTAACGCTAATTCAGTGAATAATTTTTTTCAGATCATTTTTAGATAGCGATTTATTTAAACTATTATAAGTGACTAAATTATAATTTTCAATCGCCATGGTTAAAACTAAGGAACACAGCGAAGACGTCAGGAAGCTTGTTGTAGCATGCCATACCAATGGGGAGGGCTATGATAAGATTTCAAACAAGCTAAACCTTCCCAAATCAACTGTTAGAGCCATAATAAACAAGTCCAAATCACAAGGCCACGTTATGAGTTTATAGGGTAGATGGAGAAAAAGGATTCTTTCCCCAAGAGATGAACGGAAAATTGTTCGACAAGTAAAACAACACCCAAGGATCTCTGGTGGGGAGATTGTTGATGAACAGAACACCTCTGGAGTGAATGTATCTCGACATACAGTTTGTAGAGTTTTGAAGAGAGCTGGTTTAAAAGCATGTCGTCCGAGAAAGACTCCCTTATTGAAGCCTATGCACCTGAAAGCAAGGCTAGCCTTTGCAAAACGTCATATTGATAAAGATGTTGCATTCTGGAAACGTGTTCTATGGACTGAAGAAACGAAAATAGAGTTATTTGGCCATAATAAAGTGTCTTATATTTACAGAAAATCTGGCGAAGCTTTCCTGCCTAAGAACACCATACCCACAGTGAAGCACGGTGGAGGCAGTTTGATGTTTTGGGGATACTTTGCTGCCTCTGGACCAGGGCGACTTGTTAAGGTCACAGGCAGCATAAAAAAGGAAGATTATGTTAAAATATTGGATGAAAACCTGAAAGACTCTGCTAAAGAGCTCTCACTTAGTCGTCGTTGGTGGTTCATGCAAGATAATGACCCAAAGCATTCGGCTAAACTGACTAAGAAATAGCTTGAGGGCAATCATATTAATGTTTTGGAGTGGCCATCACAAAGCCCAGACCTTAATCCAATTGAAAATTTATGGAGAACATTAAAATTGAGGGTAATGCAAAGGAAGCCTAAGAATCTTATTCAATTGGAGGAGTATTGTCAGGAAGAGTGGGCTAAAATTACTACTGAAGAGTGCAACAACTTGGTTGTAAACTATGAAAAGCGACTGAGGAAGGTAATCAAGGCCAAAGGCTATACAATTGATTATTAAATAAATCGTGCCAATAATTTTGAACAAGAGTTTTTTGCAATTATGTTTGTTGTTCCTTTGTTATTTATTTTTTCTAAAATCCGATTGCTGTTATTTTCTTTAATTTAATTCCTTTTTTATAATTTATTAGACAAAATTTAACTTTTATTTTACCGTGCCAATAAATATGATCATCACTGTATATATATATATATATATATATATATATATATATATATATATATATATATATATATATATATACCCAAACACATACACAGACATATATATATATATATATACGCATATATATACCCACATGTACACATGTATATATACACACCCATATATGTATATATATATATGTATATATATATATATATATATATATATATATATATATATTGGCAAACAAACTAAAAAGAGTTATTGACATCAATACTGCCATGAAAACATCCAAACTCAGATGGTGAGGCCACATAGCACGACATTACAATGGTCACCTCGATGGAATAGACGCCAAGATGGAAGATCAAGAATTAGGTAGAGCGACGGCCTGATAGAGCACATGGGTCCCACATTGCAGCGAATGGTCTTTGTGTTATGATATAATATATCATAAAAAATATTTGAACTCTCGGAACCCATCTTATATAGGTACTTGCACGATCTTGAGGTCGATTTTCTATAGGTCCGTATTCCCTGTTTCTGGAAGAAGATATACCTCGGTGTCCACTGATGTTTATGTAAGTCTGTGTGGGGGTAATCATCTTCGTTTTTATATCTAGCATGTTGACCATATAAAAACTGCTTATTTGGAAGTTGCTGTTGCTGTTTAGATTATATGGTAAATTTTCCTAGACGGCGTATACCTTATTTGTTACATTCTTCTCAAATCTTAGTATATTGAATCGTTTTTTTGTATGATCCTAGTATTGTTATCACTTTAAATATATTTTTGTTATTTAGATATCTTCATCCAGCTGCATTTTTTCTTGTTTTTATTTCGCTCTGATGTTATTACATTTTCCTGATAAGGTTTTATAACGCTATCTTTTACGAATATATTTACGACCTGTGAGAGTCGACTTTGAACTGGAAGACAGCTTGAGATCATCAATTAAGAACATATACTTAATAGGGGCTGATATGTAATTACAATATCTTATTAAATTTATATAACTAAACGTGTATCTGTGTGTGTAAGTGTGTGTATTCATTTCCTACCAAACTATTCTGTCAATTGTCAGTCTACAGACTCGCAGATAAGCGTATAGAGTATTAAGATTTTGGAAAACCTTTTTAATCGGATTTAGCCATGAATTTGGATCCAGGATCAAAATAAAACGAGTTGACCTTTGAAAACTCTGCACATATCCTCCGCCAATTTTGAGTACAAAAACTTGAAATTTTAGATGGATGAACCTTTTTAATTTGATTTGGTTCAAAACTATAACATGTGAAATGGTCAAAATTTCGGGCAAAGTCAAACAAAATTGGACTCTGTGGTATCTACCAAATTACCCAATTCGTTCTAAACATTAGAAATGTAACATAAATTGTATTCCGACTAAGGTGACGATTGTAATCGATTTTGGTCAGAACATGTGGCTGCCGAGAGATGGAAATTTTACCTCATCGTCTAGAGCAAACTATTAATTCAATTTTAGGTCTGAACATTTGATATTTTACACAAAAATTATTCAGACATGCAGCAAATATTTTAATTAAAAAAAATTCTTCCGCCAAGAGATAAATGTTGGACATACGTAAAAAATTATATATATATATATATATATATATATATATATATATGTATATATATATAAATATATATATATACATATCTATATATATACATATATATATATATATATATATATATATATAAATGTACATATAAAGTCATGCACAGTACATAGGGTCCGAGCACCCGAGCAATATCAGGTTGAACTGCTAGTATTGCATATAGGTAAGACTTAGGGGAGGTATTAATATAATGAAGTATAACTAACCAAAATTGTAATAAAATAGAATAAAATAAAAATAAATAAATGGCCATCTAAGAATAAATGGCTTTGTATTTGTCTATAACGCAAATATTATATTTAAGCTTCACCGTACCTGTTAAAATGTACATATTTTAATGAGCCAATCTTTAAAGAAGCCTTAAACACCTCATATGATATCTTCCATTATATATATATATATATATATATATATATATGTATATATATATATATATATATATATATATACGTCAAAAACGGCATTATTTTTGCACCATCCTATATTACAATATATATTCATACATATATATATGTGTGTGTGTATATATATATATATATATATATATAAAGAGAGAGAGAGAGAGAGAGAGAGAGAGTTGTGTGTGCGTGTCTGTACGTGCTATGTGTACAGATGTATGCGTTTATATATTTACACATATGAACCTTCTTTATTGTAAGGGGGTTAGCAATTCTTTTTTAACAATTACCTCCAAATGAAAATGTATGCAGTGCACTGACAGTCGACTCTCTTAAACTCAACTTCCCAGTTGCAGGAGTTGACACTTCCCCGTAATTTTTTCGTTGAAGAATATACTTTGTCATCTGTAAGATGTACGAGAAAAGTATTTCATTTTCCCAACTATCGGCATGATTTACAATTTCAATCGTATTTCTGTGCGGAGCTGAAATTTAGGAAAACAATGATTGGGCAAAGTTATACTCAACACATATATTTCTAAGCGGTCTTAAAATATGAGAATGTTCAACATGAAACTTCGCTTATTGCGACCTGTATTTAATAAAACAAGCGTATAAAAATACGCTTCGTCAATGTTAGCTCATATATTTATGTAAACGCAGAATGACCTAAGTAGGTTTTTTATTCGTGTGTTCGTAGAATGGATATATATATATATATATATATATATATATATATATATATATATATATATATATATATATATATATAATTTAATTTTCTATTTCTCAGAGGTAAAGTAACAAGTAACTATGTAAAAACGACCGTGCTCAATACTGAATAGAGCAAGTCATATTCTTATTTGTTTTTACATAAGCATTACTGTGTTGCCTCACAGTAATGAGCATGTTTCGGCTAGCTAATTTTTAATAACTAGAGATACTTTCAGGCTATACAGCTTATATGTAAGTAGCGTTATCACTGGGCATCTCTAGTAATCTTCTGGTAAAATCCATTGATTGAAACAAGGAATGGGGTTTAGTCGTGTATAAATAAGATTAAAAGCAGTGTGGGTAGGTATTGAGGCGTAGGAATAAAGTAGAAAGGGTAGAGATTTTCCAAGTTCGGATGGCGAGAATGAAAGACGGAGAGACGTGTTATATGCGTGCGTGTTACTGTCTTTAATCCTAAATGCACTTGTGTATATCAGGTTAATTCAGTAATGAGGGTTAATGTTATTAGTATTTCGAAATATTCGAAGTTTTAAATTTAAAGTCATCTAATTATATAATAGAGTGATTCTAAAAGGACCCGAATTAAGAACAGGTCAGAGAAGGTAACTCTCCTTTTTGCTAGTGTCCATTCTCGTCATGTCGCTGCAAACTATTATGGACATATCAAGGAAAAAAAACAAAGATACATAAGGAAGAAAAGAAGAGAAGAAGAGAAGTGAAGAGAAAAAAAGAACACAGAGAGAAGAAAGTTTGGCGAGTTTAAGTCGAAGGAAACGAAAGATGAAGAAGGGGAAAAGAAGCCCATAATCTGTTTATTGGTGCAAGTTATACATACATTCATTGCTTGTTGCCACTTGCCCTCGAAGTGTCGTCAACCTCACCCATCAAAGATCATGTCTACAATCACAGTCGTAATATTTTCTTTCTTCTTGTTTATTTATTCAATTGCTTCGTATAGTCTTGACAATTTTATTCAACTAATAACAAAGAACACTATACATATTTTTACTAAATGCTATGCTAAAATATAATCATTGTTATAACAGCGCAACAATCGTTAAAGACAGAGGATAATTGGGAAATATTCCGCGTTCGTTACTACGGCATTGATGATAATTGATAACGATTATTCCTTGTATTGAACGTTATATCGATGCATAAATATCAATGACTAAAGATTTTAAGGCACAACCTATATATATATATATATATATATATATATATATATATATATATATATATATATATATATATATATATATATATGCATATATGTTCAAATAACAATTTCATTATTAAAATTAAAATTTGTTTTCCCACAAAAGTATAGCACTTAAACAAAAAAATTCTGAATGGCTAACACTAAGCTTGGACTATTAATTTTAATACCACAATCATTAAATATATTTAAAATTTAAAAAGTGAAGGAAAGGCGCCGTCATAGCACATAATTTTGAGACTAACTCCATATATTTATATGCATCTACACCTAGTAGTAACAATATATATATATATATATATATATATATATATATATATATGTGTGTGTGTGTGGGGGATGTCTCAAGATCTGTAATTATTAGTATTCATGCATGAATAATTTGTCTGGTTTTCAATACAAAACAATTTCCAGATTTAAAATTACATCACTCGCTACAGACATAATATATAAATTGCTTCTGTGTTTAATCTATTTAATTATAATTTTCTGCGAAGCATTATCGTAAAACTTCAGTTCAAGTTAATCTCGCCTTTATTTTCCACTGCGTGGTAACTCGCGCCATTTTTAAATAGAGATTTTTTTTCTTCGCAAACATTTACTCCAAACCTATATTTAGAATACTTCTTTTAGAATGGGATTTTCTTTAGTTAAAAATATATTGGTTTCTTTTTTTCTCTTTTATTATTAATTTAATTGCTTTGCCTGTTTAAATATAAATTGGTTGATCATTTGAGGAGAATAGGTATTTTTCTCTTTTTCGTATTTTTCGCGTTTGTCCAATCTTGTGATATTGCTTTTTTTTACGGAAAGGTTATTTAATGTTTCCTTTTTTTTCTTTTTCACGTAGTTTTCGTTGTCGTTAATTTACATTCGTTCTCAGATTTCCTGACAGTTCTTGTAACTTCTAAGTATTTATTCGCCATGATTAAAGCTAAAATGTGTTGTATCACGAATACAATGATATGGAAAAGACAGTAATACATCCGAACCCTCTATCGAGTCGAATACAGCTGATATCGGAAATTGGTTGAGTAATTTAAACGGGCTTTTTATCAGATATTTTAAAAGTCCTTCCAGTAGGAGACACTTTCGCTTTGCCAGTTTTTAGTATATTTTTCTAATATAAGGAGGTCATTACATGAACTGGAGTCTAAGAGCGAGCTTAAGAACGACTTTCTCTGCAGCCTTTAAGTTTGACATGGAATGTCTAACTTTTAGTGAGTCTTAATCAGCCGACAGCTTTTAATTAAGAACCTTCGTTAGAAGACTTGAATTTTGCGCCACCAATTAGAGTACTAGCGAATAAATTCGTTCTCTATTAATCTTAAGCTTAAGAGGAAAACCTAACTTAATTGCAAACTATGGATGTTTCCGCCGATAATTATACTGTGGTGCTGGATTGTTGGAAGGACAATTTCTGAATCCCTCGTTTATCAAGTATGGAAGCTAGGGGGAACACATTTCTCAGGCGGTGCAGTAGCAGAATAGAAAATTATAAACATTTGTGAAACAAACTAATTTGGACTTGTCGAAATTAGATAAACCTTTCCGAACGGATAATTTCATAGAAAGCTCTACTTCAAGAATAATGGTAACTCACATCCTATTATGCGAATTCCTCATTGATGTCAGAAGGGATTGAATGTAAAAATCGAATGGGCGTTATCAATCGTTTATATCTATTATACTCAAATTTTGTGAATTTCTTCAGGCAGTATTTTGGAATATAAAAAAGCGGGGAAATTGCCCGCCAAAACGGCAATATTTTTTCTTCTACTTATTTGGAAGTAAAACTCAATACGTCGACCAGCTGATGTTATGATAACGTTTATAATAGCCTTCCTTTGATCGAGTTTGCCTCAATGTTTCCCCTATTTGGTCAAAAGTTATTGAAATCCTGCGCCCTCTTATTCTAACACACTAAGGCTGTTTTTGAAGAATCTTTCGCCGAACCATGAATTGAACATTTCTTTCTCTCGATTTTGTCGTTTCGTGGCTGCGGCATATTTCCAGACCCAATCATCGCAACGCAACATGTATTCAACAGACATTTTAAAGTTTCCCCTTGTAGCTTTCTTTCTTGTCGGCAATCGATTGTTCCATGGGTATATAGGTGATATTAAGAAAAAAAAAACCTGGCCCCCTCACGAACAGCGACGTCATCTCAAAACATTGACGCGGTGCGAAATTTTTTTTCGATATCTCTCCGACCGTGTGCCCTCAAATACGCGTCTGCTTCGGAGTTGTCTGCTCGTCCTGTGAAAAGAATCCCCCATCCAGAATTGAAATTTTATCCCTACAAATAAGTTATGGTGCAGGAACATTATCCACGCGTTATTATTTCTCATGAAAATGCATGTGAGACGCTTTTCGTCTGTTTTCCTTTGTGATTAGGCTCGCTTCCATATTTTTATGTGTAACTAAGCAAATCATGCGCCACTGGAGTTCTGAAAACTAGAGGGAACTTCAATAACGTCCTCTATACACAATAAATGTAACTGTTTTCTGTGCACTCTCGCGAGTTGATATAATTCGCTCATGTTTTTTAAGTAAACGGGCAGGCAGTATCATTGTTTTCTACCAGAAAGATATCACACAACGATTAGTTGTT
The DNA here is from genome assembly GCF_053919585.1 of Euprymna scolopes. NCBI lineage: Eukaryota > Metazoa > Mollusca > Cephalopoda > Sepiida > Sepiolidae > Euprymna > Euprymna scolopes. The sequence continues at coordinate 17,629,056 of NC_136508.1, forward strand.
CATTAGAAGAGACGATGCTAATATATCGGGCGATCGCCTCCAGAAAGTCTCAGTGGGAATAATCGCGTTAAATAAATGTCAAAAAAAAACTCTACACTTTTTCGGGGAGGGGGATAAGGTACTTAGACTCATTAATGGTTTCAATGCCAAAGTTCCAACAGCGTGTATATTAACGGACGGTTGCGAATAGCCTCATCCATTAGAAAACTCTATTTTCCTGGATTTAACGACTGTTTTTGTGTCGTCTTCAGCAGAATTTATAGATGGGGCGGTTTCTTTATCTGTCCAACTTATTCCGTCGCAAAAGATGGTTTATAACTTATGGTGTGATGTGACGCCTTTGACAGTTTATATTGTGGTGATAAAACAGTAAAGGTGAATGGGTCTGTATTGTTCGGAAAAGTATGCTCTAAATTTCAGAATCTATGAAGGTGTCTCTTTATGTTCAAGTTATCTTTCTTGTTATAATAAATATATTGGTAGTCTTGAAAAACTAGGTGTATTGACTATAAATTAATTCATCATATAGTTATATATAGTTACTTGTAAAAAAAACTGCGACAGTTAGGTAAGTCTGTGCGACTATCAGAAGTATTTACGTGTCGCTTAATTCACGGACTAATACATATTTACTTTGTATTCAATAATTAAAACAAGAAATAGACACCTAGTATTTTTTCGTACATTGTCACTTCATTGTTTTATTGTTTACAGACATTGTTTTCATTGCAGCTTTATCATCGGCTGATTTTATTTTTTTAAACCGGAAGCGAGGTTGTGGTTAAATAGAAAAAAAATGACTAAATGTTAATTGATGGCGGGCTAAATTTAAATTAATTAATATCGCTTATTATTTTAAGGGTTTAGCGTCCTTTATTGGCATGGTAGTTTGAAGGAAATTTTATTTACTAATTTTGGTTATTTTTCTTGACATAATATAGTTTATCTAATCGTCAAAGAATGGTGAGATTCGTTGTACCGCTTGTTCGAAATTATCCGCCTTTCTCTATTAGAATTTTGTTTTAATTGACTAATGATCTCATTTACAGAGTATTTTTCATTTCCCTTCTAACGAAGTCCTATATACAATACCCATGTGAGCAGTAAAATTATGCAACTTAATTTTGCAATTCTCACAATATGAAGGTATATATATATATATATATATATATATATATATATATATATATATATATATATATATACGAGCAAACAGTTAATAAAATATGTTAAAACACTTTGAAAAAGACTTTAAAAAATATTTAATCTGAAGAGAAAAAACTTGATAAGTGGATAGTTCTTAATCCGCAGAGTTTCGAACAAATAATTTTCTTCTCATCAGGGCGTAGAAATTAGCAAAATGCAGGATCGGATTTTGCATCCAAAGTATTGGATGAAACAACAAGTAAGTAAAATATCTTACTTGCTAAAAAAATTGAAGCTGGGGGAATATGGTGAGATAAAGGTGATTACACGTGAATGGATAGTCTGGTGGAAGATAAATAATCCAGTGACAGTAAAATCCAAATATATAACTTCAAGAAAGTTAATTGAATTTCCATTTGCACGAATAAAATCCAAAAAAATACCGTAATGTGAAGATGTTCCAAAATAATCCAAAGGCAGCAATCCCTGGAATAATTCACAAAAATGTATACAAGGGGAAAAAGGGGAAAATCCAATAATGTTAATAAAAGAAAAATAAGATATGCTTTTCACTCTACTGCCGAGACATAAATATAAAAATGTAATTGTAATTTTTATTATAAATATATATATACATATATATATATATATATATATAAAGACTACATATGCATAATAAAATACATATATATAATAAAATACACATATATATATACAATAAAATACACACATATATATATATACAATAATATATATATGTATATATACACACGTATATATGTATATATATATTTTTTATATATATATATATATATATATATATATATATATATATATATATATATATATATATATATATATATACAATCCGTAATCCTGTTAGTTTACTTTTTGTTCCCAACAATATTATGGATGTTGACGTAGCTCATGCAGTCATATATATGAGTACAATGTATGCCGTCACGTATGGGTGTACGAAAAATGAAAGCTACACCTGGAAGCCTGCTAATATATATATATATATATATATATATATATATATATATATATATATATATATATATATATATATATATATATATATCAAAAAAGGTGTTGATGGAAACAAAAAGTGTATTTCATTTGACGCTACAGTTGTTTCCATATCAAACATTATATCATTGGAACATTTTCAAAAACCATCATTACTTCAGACTTTATGAATAAAAAGACTCTTGTAAATAGAAAATTCTTTGCAGCGAAAAAAAAAGAAAGAAACATTCCCTTAACGGAAAAAAGCATGTGAGAAAAAATTACCCTTGGTGTAACCTCCACGTGAAAGCCCGTTTAAATATTAATATATCATCTAATTTTCGTATACTTATTTAAGAACAAAGTTATAAGAAGTTGGCACAAAAAAACAGTTAACCATTTAAAAAGTGTGTATATATCCCATTATGCCTAAATTAGATTTCACTATTTCGTTATTTCACATAATTGTTTTTTTTATGAATACTATTTTCATTTTTATTTCTATATCGATAATATGGTCATAACAAACTTGCATTAACGTTACGGTTAATTTTACTTGCGTATTAGTGGCAAATAATGTTTACATTTATTGTTATTTTAGTACTTATATAAAGACCATTGTAGGTTTAATGTTAACTGTAACATGAGAATAAAGAAAAGAGTGAGTTACATCTATAAATCCTTACACATCTTTTTGAGTAACGGGTTCTAATCTATTTATCATTATTTAATTTTGTAACATTCATTATTATTCTAATTAAATATCTGTTCATATCGTTACTAAAAAGAATTACGAAGGGAGATAGCCCAATTATGATATCCATTGCTAATAGTTAATTCTATTGGAAAAGAGTCAATTTTATTTCCCGTAATAGCTAAAGGGAGATAATTTAGGCTGTTTGATGTTTTCGGCTACTGATTACTAGAAAGCGTCTATGATTTAATAATTAATTTAATCAAACACATCCAGAACGTGCTTCGATAGCTGATTTAAAAACGTAAATACTAAAATTAAGTTTTTAATCTTAAAAATTGATGTATTACCCATGGGTTTTACCCACATCTGTTATTAATCCACTAACAATTTAGGTCGCTCATGTCTTCAAAGCCAGAATTATAATTCGTGTGTTGTGTGTTTGGGTATCTAAACAAAATCGTATATATTTTTTAATTATATTTCTGGCATCAACACCACCCAATAGCTACAAATGTGTTTCACTCCGATGTGAAGATGTCTACCCCTGCATTTATGGGTAAAACATTTAGAACAAAGAATAAATTAAATATATAACCCAGCATAGATACAACAAATTAAAGATTTCGAATGCTAAAATCAATTAAATTAATTTCCAGTCCCGAAATTGCTAATTTATTTTTTTATTAATAATTGCTCGTATATTGTTAAGCTGTTTTATTGATTTGAAAAGTGTATTACTTATTTCACCATCAGCTGAATACAAAGAATGCCTACCGTTATGGAAAATTTCTATTTCAACATGAGCTTTATACTTTATTAATATTGCTTACCCAGTTTAGAATAATAGAAACTATACGTGCATGTTATATTTGGATGCTTTCTTTAGATTATATCATCTATATCAAAATTTAATCTTAGAATCCTAGGATCCTTATTGCTGTAAAAAGTTATGCCTCAGTTACATTTAAGGTTTGATAGCAGAAATCTATTTCT